>NC_068436.1:17947891-17969988 GCF_023373465.1 Oncorhynchus keta
GAGAGGAGGAGAGAGAAAGAAGAGAGAAGGAGAGAGAAAGAAGAGAGAGAGGAGGAGAAGAGAAAGAAGAGAGAGAGGAGGAGAGAGGAAAGAAGAGAGAGGAGGAGAGAGAAAGAAGAGAGAGAGGAGGAGAGAAGAAAGAAGAGAAGAGGAGGAGAGAGAAAGAGAGAGAGAGGAGGAGAGAGAAAGAAGAGAGAGAGGAGGAGAGAGAAAGAAGAGAGATAGGAGAAGAGAAAGAAGAGAGAAGGAGAGAGAAAGAAGAGAGAGAGAAGGAGAGAGAAAGAAGAGAGAGAGGAGGAGAGAGAAAGAAGAGAGAGAGGAGAGAGAGAGAAAGAAGAGAGGAGAGAGAAAGAAGAGAGAGAGAGGAGGAGAGAAAGAAGAGAGAGAGGATGAAAGAGAAAGAAGAGAGAGAGAGAGGAGAGAGAAAGAAGAGAGAGAGTAGGAGAGAGAAAAGAAGAGAGAGAGGAGAGAGAAAGCAAGAGAGAAGGAGAGAGAAAGAAGAGAGAGTGGAGAGAGAAAGAAGAGAGAGAGAAGGAGAGAGAAAGAAGAGAGAGGGGGAGAGAGAAAGAAGAGAGAGAGGAGGAGAGAGAAAGAAGAGAGAAGGAGAGAGAAAGAAGAGAGAGAGAGGAGAGAGAAAGAAGAGAGAGAGAGGAGAGAGAGAGAAGAGAGAGAGGAGGAGAGAGAAAGAAGAGAGAGAGGAGAGAGAAAGAAGAGAGAGAGAGGAGAGAGAAAGAGAGAGAGAAAGAAGAGAGAGAGGAGGAGAGAGAAAGAAGAGAGAAAGAAGAGAGAGACGAGGAGAGAGAAAGAAGAGAGAGAGGATTAGAGAGAAAGAAGAGAGAGAAAGAAGAGAGAGAGGAGGAGAGAAAAAGAAGAGAGAGAGGAGAGAGAAAGAAGAGAGAAAGAAGAGAGAGAAAGAAGAGAGAGAAAGAAGAGAGAGAGGAGGAGAGAGAAAGAAGAGAGAGAAAGAAGAGAGAGAGGAGAGAGAAAGAAGAGAGAGAGGAGGAGAGAGAGAAAGAAGAGAGAGGAGGAGAGAGAAAGAAGAGAGAAAGAAGAGAGAGAAAGAAGAGTTAGAGAAAGAAGAGAGAGAGGAGAGAGAAAGAAGAGAGAGATGAGGAGAGAGAAAGAAGAGAGAGAGGAGAGAGAAAGAAGAGAGAAAGAAGAGAGAGAGGAGGAGAGAGAAAGAAGAGAGATAGAAGAGAGAGAGGAGGAGAGAGAAAAGAAGAGAGAGAGGAGGAGAGAGAAAGAAGAGAGAAAGAAGAGAGAGAAAGAAGAGAGAGAGGAGGAGAGAGAAAGAAGAGAGAGAGGAGGAGAGAGAAAGAAGAGAGAGAAAGAAGAGAGAGAAAGGAGAGAGGGAGGAGAAAGAAGAGAGAAAGAAGAGAGAGAGGAGGAGAGAGAAAGAAGAGAGAGAGGAGGAGAGAAAAGAAGAGAGAAAGAAGAGAGAAAGAAGAGAGAGAAAGAAGAGAGAGAAAGAAGAGAGAGAAAGAAGAAAGAAAGAAGAGAGAGAGGAGGAGAGAGAAAGGAGAGAAAGAAGAGAGAAAGAAGAGAGAGAGAAGCAACAAATAAAGACTGAGGATAAAACCATCCTAATGTGATTAATGAGAGACTGTTTATGTTGTTGTTTTATACCGGGAGGACGAGAGCAGATGGAGGAGTTACAGTGATTCTCCTTTCTCTCCTCTCCCCTCCATGACTACTGCTGTAAACAGACCTTTCTCTCCTCTCTCCACGGCTACTGCTGTAAACAGACCTTTCTCTCCTCTCCTCCTCCACGGCTACTGCTGTAAACAGACCTTTCTCTCCTCCTCCACGGCTACTGCTGTAAACAGACCTTTCTCTCCTCTCCTCCTCCACGGCTACTGCTGTAAACAGACCTTTCTCTCCTCTCCTCCTCCACGGCTACTGCTGTAAACAGACCTTTCTCTCCTCTCCTCCTCCATGACTACTGCTGTAAACAGACCTTTCTCTCCTCTCCTCCACGGCTACTGCTGTAAACAGACCTTTCTCTCCTCTCCTCCTCCATGACTACTGCTGTAAACAGACCTTTCTCTCCTCTCCTCCACGGCTACTGCTGTAAACAGACCTTTCTCTCCTCTCCTCCTCCACGGCTACTGCTGTAAACAGACCTTTCTCTCCTCTCCTCCTCCATGACTACTGCTGTAAACAGACCTTTCTCTCCTCTCCTCCTCCACGGCTACTGCTGTAAACAGACCTTTCTCTCCTCTCCTCCACGGCTACTGCTGTAAACAGACCTTTCTCTCCTCTCCTCCACGGCTACTGCTGTAAACAGACCTTTCTCTCCCTCTCCTCCACGGCTACTGCTGTAAACAGACCTGTCTGTTCTCTCCTTCTCTCTCGACTCTCCTTCTCCACTGGCTACACTCTTAGCAGCTATCTAGAGCCTAAAATGTTTCTTTGGCTGTCCCCATAGGATAACCCTTTGAAGAAACATTTTTGGTTCCATTTATATCTGCATGTAAAATAGGAAATTGTGTGAACTCTTACACATCTTTGCGTGGGTGGCATAGACATACAGGGGATTGTGTCATGTTGGTCTCATTCATACTTGAATATGACTCGGGCCCTGAGTTTTTCCTTCAAATGGTCGCTCCAGGAAAAACTCGGGGCCCTAGACATTACGCAAAACAGTGTCTTACCGTCTGATCAATCAAACCTAACGTCCCTCCCAGCCAGGCTGTTATTTACCTTGAACCTTATTCAAGACAGAAAGTAGTCAAACCTAATGTCCCTCCCAGCCAGGCTGTTCTTTACCTTGACCCTTATTCAAGACAGAAAGTAGTCAAACCTAATGTCCCTCCCAGCCAGGCTGTTCTTTACCTTGAACCTTATTCAAGACAGAAGGTAGTCAAACCTAATGTCCCTCCAGCCAGGCTGTTCTTTACCTTGAACCTTATTCAAGACAGAAAGTAGTCCAACCTAATGTCCCTCCCAGCCAGGCTGTTCTTTACCTTGACCCTTATTCAAGACAGAAAGTAGTCAAACCTAATGTCCCTCCCAGCCAGGCTGTTCTTTACCTTGAACCTTATTCAAGACAGAAAGTAGTCAAACCTAATGTCCCTCCCAGCCAGGCTGTTCTTTACCTTGAACCTTATTCAAGATAGAAAGTAGTCAAACCTAATGTCCCTCCCAGCCAGGCTGTTCTTTACCTTGACCCTTATTCAAGACAGAAAGTAGTCAAACCTAATGTCCCTCCCAGCCAGGCTGTTCTTTACCTTGAACCTTATTCAAGACAGAAAGTAGTCAAACCTAATGTCCCTCCCAGCCAGGCTGTTCTTTACCTTGACCCTTATTCAAGACAGAAAGTAGTCAAACCTAATGTCCCTCCCAGCCAGGCTGTTCTTTACCTTGACCCTTATTCAAGACAGAAAGTAGTCAAACCTAATGTCCCTCCCAGCCAGGCTGTTCTTTACCTTGACCCTTATTCAAGACAGAAAGTAGTCAAACCTAATGTCCCTCCCAGCCAGTCTGTTCTTTACCTTGAACCTTATTCAAGACAGAAAGTAGTCAAACCTAATGTCCCTCCCAGCCAGGCTGTTCTTTACCTTGACCCTTATTCAAGACAGAAAGTAGTCAAACCTAATGTCCCTCCCAGCCAGGCTGTTCTTTACCTTGAACCTTATTCAAGACAGAAAGTAGTCAAACCTAATGTCCCTCCCAGCCAGTCTGTTCTTTACCTTGAACCTTATTCAAGACAGAAAGTAGTCAAACCTAATGTCCCTCCCAGCCAGGCTGTTCTTTACCTTGAACCTTATTCAACACAGAAAGTAGTCAAACCTAATGTTCCTCCCAGCCAGGCTGTTCTTTACCTTGACCCTTATTCAAGACAGAAAGTAGTCAAACCTAATGTCCCTCCCAGCCAGTCTGTTCTTTACCTTGAACCTTATTCAAGACAGAAAGTAGTCAAACCTAATGTCCCTCCCAGCCAGGCTGTTCTTTACCTTGAACCTTATTCAAGACAGAAAGTAGTCAAACCTAATGTCCCTCCCAGCCAGGCTGTTCTTTACCTTGACCCTTATTCAAGACAGAAAGTAGTCAAACCTAATGTCCCTCCCAGCCAGGCTGTTCTTTACCTTGAACCTTATTCAAGACAGAAGGTAGTCAAACCTAATGTCCCTCCAGCCAGGCTGTTCTTTACCTTGAACCTTATTCAAGACAGAAAGTAGTCAAACCTAATGTCCCTCCCAGCCAGGCTGTTCTTTACCTTGAACCTTATTCAAGACAGAAAGTAGTCCAACCTAATGTCCCTCCCAGCCAGGCTGTTCTTTACCTTGAACCTTATTCAAGACAGAAAGTAGTCAAACCTAATGTCCCTCCCAGCCAGGCTGTTCTTTACCTTGAACCTTATTCAAGACAGAAAGTAGTCAAACCTAATGTCCCTCCCAGCCAGGCTGTTCTTTACCTTGACCCTTATTCAAGACAGAAAGTAGTCAAACCTAATGTCCCTCCCAGCCAGGCTGTTCTTTACCTTGAACCTTATTCAAGACAGAAAGTAGTCAAACCTAATGTCCCTCCCAGCCAGGCTGTTCTTTACCTTGACCCTTATTCAAGACAGAAAGTAGTCAAACCTAATGTCCCTCCCAGCGAGGCTGTTCTTTACCTTGACCCTTATTCAAGACAGAAAGTAGTCAAACCTAATGTCCCTCCCAGCCAGGCTGTTCTTTACCTTGACCCTTATTCAAGACAGAAAGTAGTCAAACCTAATGTCCCTCCCCAGCCAGTCTGTTCTTTACCTTGAACCTTATTCAAGACAGAAAGTAGTCAAACCTAATGTCCCTCCCAGCCAGTCTGTTCTTTACCTTGAACCTTATTCAAGACAGAAAGTAGTCAAACCTAATGTCCCTCCCAGCCAGGGTGTTCTTTACCTTGACCCTTATTCAAGACAGAAAGTAGTCAAACCTAATGTCCCTCCCAGCCAGTCTGTTCTTTACCTTGAACCTTATTCAAGACAGAAAGTAGTCAAACCTAATGTCCCTCCCAGCCAGGCTGTTCTTTACCTTGAACCTTATTCAAGACAGAAAGTAGTCGAACCTAATGTCCTCCCAGCCAGGCTGTTCTTTACCTTGACCCTTATTCAAGACAGAAAGTAGTCAAACCTAATGTCCCTCCCAGCCAGGCTGTTCTTTACCTTGAACCTTATTCAAGACAGAAGGTAGTCAAACCTAATGTCCCTCCAGCCAGGCTGTTCTTTACCTTGAACCTTATTCAAGACAGAAAGTAGTCAAACCTAATGTCCCTCCCAGCCAGGCTGTTCTTTACCTTGACCCTTATTCAAGACAGAAAGTAGTCAAACCTAATGTCCCTCCCAGCCAGGCTGTTCTTTACCTTGAACCTTATTCAAGACAGAAAGTAGTCAAACCTAATGTCCCTCCCAGCCAGGCTGTTCTTTACCTTGAACCTTATTCAAGACAGAAAGTAGTCAAACCTAATGTCCCTCCCAGCCAGGGTGTTCTTTACCTGACCCTTATTCAAGACAGAAAGTAGTCAAACCTAATGTCCCTCCCAGCCAGTCTGTTCTTTACCTTGAACCTTATTCAAGACAGAAAGTAGTCAAACCTAATGTCCCTCCCAGCCAGGCTGTTCTTTACCTTGAACCTTATTCAAGACAGAAAGTAGTCGAACCTAATGTCCCTCCCAGCCAGGCTGTTCTTTACCTTGACCCTTATTCAAGACAGAAAGTAGTCAAACCTAATGTCCCTCCCAGCCAGGCTGTTCTTTACCTTGAACCTTATTCAAGACAGAAAGGTAGTCAAACCTAATGTCCCTCCCAGCCAGGCTGTTCTTTACCTTGAACCTTATTCAAGACAGAAAGTAGTCAAACCTAATGTCCCTCCCAGCCAGGCTGTTCTTTACCTTGACCCTTATTCAAGACAGAAAGTAGTCAAACCTAATGTCCCTCCCAGCCAGGCTGTTCTTTACCTTGAACCTTATTCAAGACAGAAAGTAGTCAAACCTAATGTCCCTCCCAGCCAGGCTGTTCTTTACCTTGAACCTTATTCAAGACAGAAAGTAGTCAAACCTAATGTCCCTCCCAGCCAGGCTGTTCTTTACCTTGACCCTTATTCAAGACAGAAAGTAGTCAAACCTAATGTCCCTCCCAGCCAGGCTGTTCTTTACCTTGACCCTTATTCAAGACAGAAAGTAGTCAAACCTAATGTCCCTCCCAGCCAGGCTGTTCTTTACCTTGAACCTTATTCAAGACAGAAAGTAGTCAAACCTAATGTCCCTCCCAGCCAGTCTGTTCTTTACCTTGAACCTTATTCAAGACAGAAAGTAGTCAAACCTAATGTCCCTCCCAGCCAGGCTGTTCTTTACCTTGAACCTTATTCAACACAGAAAGTAGTCAAACCTAATGTTCCTCCCAGCCAGGCTGTTCTTTACCTTGACCCTTATTCAAGACAGAAAGTAGTCAAACCTAATGTCCCTCCCAGCCAGTCTGTTCTTTACCTTGAACCTTATTCAAGACAGAAAGTAGTCAAACCTAATGTCCCTCCCAGCCAGGCTGTTCTTTACCTTGAACCTTATTCAAGACAGAAAGTAGTCAAACCTAATGTCCCCTCCCAGCCAGGCTGTTCTTTACCTTGACCCTTATTCAAGACAGAAAGTAGTCAAACCTAATGTCCCTCCCAGCCAGGCTGTTACCTTGAACCTTATTCAAGACAGAAGGTAGTCAAACCTAATGTCCCTCCAGCCAGGCTGTTCTTTACCTTGAACCTTATTCAAGACAGAAAGTAGTCAAACCTAATGTCCCTCCCAGCCAGGCTGTTCTTTACCTTGAACCTTATTCAAGACAGAAAGTAGTCCAACCTAATGTCCCTCCCAGCCAGGCTGTTCTTTACCTTGACCCTTATTCAAGACAGAAAGTAGTCAAACCTAATGTCCCTCCCAGCCAGGCTGTTCTTTACCTTGAACCTTATTCAAGACAGAAAGTAGTCAAACCTAATGTCCCTCCCAGCCAGGCTGTTCTTTACCTTGACCCTTATTCAAGACAGAAAGTAGTCAAACCTAATGTCCCTCCCAGCCAGGCTGTTCTTTACCTTGAACCTTATTCAAGACAGAAAGTAGTCAAACCTAATGTCCCTCCCAGCCAGGCTGTTCTTTACCTTGACCCTTATTCAAGACAGAAAGTAGTCAAACCTAATGTCCCTCCCAGCCAGGCTGTTCTTTACCTTGACCCTTATTCAAGACAGAAAGTAGTCAAACCTAATGTCCCTCCCAGCCAGGCTGTTCTTTACCTTGACCCTTATTCAAGACAGAAAGTAGTCAAACCTAATGTCCCTCCCAGCCAGTCTGTTCTTTACCTTGAACCTTATTCAAGACAGAAAGTAGTCAAACCTAATGTCCCTCCCAGCCAGTCTGTTCTTTACCTTGAACCTTATTCAAGACAGAAAGTAGTCAAACCTAATGTCCCTCCCAGCCAGGCTGTTCTTTACCTTGACCCTTATTCAAGACAGAAAGTAGTCAAACCTAATGTCCCTCCCAGCCAGTCTGTTCTTTACCTTGAACCTTATTCAAGACAGAAAGTAGTCAAACCTAATGTCCCTCCCAGCCAGGCTGTTCTTTACCTTGAACCTTATTCAAGACAGAAAGTAGTCGAACCTAATGTCCCTCCCAGCCAGGCTGTTCTTTACCTTGACCCTTATTCAAGACAGAAAGTAGTCAAACCTAATGTCCCTCCCAGCCAGGCTGTTCTTTACCTTGAACCTTATTCAAGACAGAAGGTAGTCAAACCTAATGTCCCTCCCAGCCAGGCTGTTCTTTACCTTGAACCTTATTCAAGACAGAAAGTAGTCAAACCTAATGTCCCTCCCAGCCAGGCTGTTCTTTACCTTGACCCTTATTCAAGATAGAAAGTAGTCAAACCTAATGTCCCTCCCAGCCAGGCTGTTCTTTACCTTGAACCTTATTCAAGACAGAAAGTAGTCAAACCTAATGTCCCTCCCAGCCAGGCTGTTCTTTACCTTGAACCTTATTCAAGACAGAAAGTAGTCAAACCTAATGTCCCTCCCAGCCAGGCTGTTCTTTACCTTGACCCTTATTCAAGACAGAAAGTAGTCAAACCTAATGTCCCTCCCAGCCAGGCTGTTCTTTACCTTGAAGGTAAGGAGGAAGGTAAGGAACCCAATTAGGATGCGTCTTATAGCCCAAGAGGCTCTGGTCAAAAGTAGTGCACTAAGTAGGAAATAGGGTGCTAGTTGAGCCCTGTACTTTGACCTACATCACTTCAAGAGACGGTGTCCCTGGTTCAGCTAGATGAAAGGGAAGGACGTGTCAAACAGGAAACGCTGTGAGCGTTAATGAGGAGGAAAATAAATAGTGCTTTGCAGTGTGGGTTGCCAGGCAAAGTGAGGAGGGAGGAGGAAGAGTGAGGTAGAGGAGGGAGGAGGAGGAAGAGGGGAAGGAGTTTGTGTATGTGCTCTTGAATGTTTTGTATGCACACGTACACATGCTCTCTCGTGTGTGTGTGTGTGTGTGTGTGTGTGTGTGTGTGTGTGTGTGTGTGTGTGTGTGTGTGTGTGTGTGTGTGTGTGTGTGTGTGTGTGTGTGTGTGTGTGTGTGTGTGTATGTATGTGTGTGTATGTGTGTTTGTGAGTGTATGTGTGTGTGCACTCCCACTCATGCGTGAATGTGTGCGTGTGCGTTAGGCATGTCCTCCGCCCCTCCACCTACACACACCCAAGTATATCAAACACCACACTCAGTTTGAGATATAAGAGCTAGGGTACCAAGTAATTAAACTTCCCAGTCGGCGCAAAGCTCAGCTGCATAGCGGAGGATTCTGGGACAATAAGAACAAGCTTGCGTCCCAAATGGCACCCTATTCCCTATAAAGGTCCCTGGTCAAAAGTAGTGCACTATGTAGGGAATAGAGTGGGGCAGACAGTATGTAGGGTGGCTCTATAGAGAGTACTGTTCCAAGGGGACTGCTACAGTCACAGTAAAAGAGACAGGCCCCTGACAGTCTGTCTACTAACACACCACTGATCTGGTGTGAAGGGATGTTGAGTGATGGAGTGATGGAGCAGCCAAGACTAGCTGTGAGGGCTGCCTCTGTCTGGGCTGTCACACTGTACTGACACACACACACACGCACGCACACGCACGCACGCACGCACGCCGCACGCACACACACACACACACACACACACACACACACACACACACACACACACACACAGGGTCATCACACTAATTACACACATACACACACACACACACGCACGCACGCACGCACGCACGCACGCACACACACACACACACACACACACACACACACACACACACACACACACACACACACACACACACACACACACACACACACACACACACACACACAGGGTCATCACACTAATTACACACATACACACACACACACACTGTCTGCTGTTGGCTCTAGTGACATGAGGCAAATGAGGCATTAATTCGTGCTGTTTGTAATCCTGAGGATTCTGGGTATGAAGCGCGTGTGGTGCAGGAACATTTAATAACATCAAAGTCAAAGTAGCTGCAGCCTTTCCTTCAAGATCACACACACATCTTAGAAAAGACATTAACTCTACCGGGTGATTTCCATAATGCGACTGAAGAGCTGATGAGACAGACAGACAAACAGAGACAGACAGACAGACAGACAGACAGGTGGTGATGATGTTGTTTTTGAAGGGGGAAGCTAACGAGGGGAGGATTTGGCGTTAACCCCCCAACACTCTGGCCCTGACCTGGGGATCGATGGCTGGACGGCTGCCCCTTCAATCCCATCACTCTCCTCCCTCCCTCTCTTTTCTTCATCCCTTTTCTTCTCTCTCTTCATTTCTCTCCATTTCTTCTTCCCCTCTCCCTCATCCCTCTCTTCCTCAATCTCTCTCTTCATCTCTCTCCATTTCTCCTTCCCCTCACCCTCTCTTGCTCTCCTTCCTCCCTCCCTCTCTCTTTTCTTCATCCCTCTCTATCCTCAATCTCTCTCTTCATGTCTCTCCATTTCTCCTTCCTCTCTCGCTCTCACTCATCCACCCCTACTCTTCTTCACTGCAGCCACTCACTGATGTAAGAGGAACCAATACATGAACCCACAGTGTAAAAACACAGACACTCACACACAAACACTGCACATACACAGCGTCTAATGATCACGCACAGAAGCTCAATAGCGTACAGACCTAATCAACACTGCATGAAACAAACACACACACACACACTAAATATGCTGCATCTTTTTCCACTAATGGTCTTTTAACCAATCAGATCATCTATTTTCCAAATAAGGGGAAAAAAGAGCTGAATTGGGCTGCCAGTGTAAACCCAGCCATATACACACACACGCACGCACACACACACACACACACACACACACACACACACACACACACACACACACACACACACACACACACACACACACACACACACACACACACACACACACACACACACACACACACACACACACACACACACACACACACACACACACACACTTGGTGGCTGTGAAGTCAATCAATCAATCAATCAAATGTATTTATAAAGCCCTTTTAACATCAGCCAATGTCACAAAGTGCTTATACAGAAACCCAGCCTTAACCCCAAACAGCAAGCGATGTAGAATTAGAAGCACGGTGGCTAGGAAAAACTCCCTAGAAAGGCAGGAACATATGAAAAAACCTAGAGAGCAACGTGCTGGTCAGTTTTGTCGCACCCTATTCCCTACATAGCTCCCATCCTTTTAGAGAGTACCTATGGGCCAATTAAAGGCCCAGTCATTTTATATCAAATCATTTATAGGAAACAATTAAGTATCTTACTGTACTAGATTTCCATTCAAAATGTGCAAAAATAGCTGGGAAGGGGGAACCTGACAACGAGCTGCTGTTGGCAGAGAGTTCAGGAACTCTCTTTGTGATTGGTCTATTAACCACTTTACTACATGGTGATGTCACAAGGCAGATCAATTCTCCCGTCAAAACCTGTTGATAAGAAAGTCCTTTGTGGATTCAACCAGCAACTATGTTGAGTGCACTGGACCTGTCAATCTGCAGTAGGGGAAACAGAATGTTGAGTACACTGGACCTGTCAATCTGCAGTAGGGGAAACAGAATGTTGAGTACACTGGACCTGTCAATCTGCAGTAGGGAAAACAGAATGTTGAGTACACTGGACCTGTCAATCTGCAGTAGGGAAAACAGAATGTTGAGTGCACTGGACCTGTCAATCTGCAGTAGGGGAAACAGAATGTTGAGTACACTGGACCTGTCAATCTGCAGTAGGGGAAACAGAATGTTGAGTACACTGGACCTGTCAATCTGCAGTAGGGGAAACAGAATGTTGAGTACACTGGACCTGTCAATCTGCAGTAGGGGAAACAGAATGTTGAGTACACTGGACCTGTCAATCTGCAGTAGGGAAACAGAATGTTGAGTACACTGGACCTGTCAATCTGCAGTAGGGAAAACAGAATGTTGAGTACACTGGACCTGTCAATCTGCAGTAGGGAAAACAGAATGTTAGTACACTGGACCTGTCAATCTGCAGTAGGGGAAACAGAATGTTGAGTACACTGGACCTGTCAATCTGCAGTAGGGAAAACAGAATGTTGAGTACACTGGACTGCAGTAGGGAAAACAGAATGACACTGGACCTGTCAATCTGCAGTAGGAAAACAGAATGTTGAGTACACTGGACCTGTCAATCTGCAGTAGGGGAAACAGAATGTTGAGTACACTGGACCTGTCAATCTGCAGTAGGGAATGTTGAAACAGAATGTTGTTGAGTACACTGGACCTGTCAATCTGCAGTAGGGAAACAGAATGTAGGGAAAACAGAATGTTGAGTACACTGGACCTGTCAATCTGCAGTAGAAACAGAATGTTGAGTACACTGGACCTGTCAATCTGCAGTAGGGAAACAGCACCACTGCAACCCAACGCCGTTGTCATCATTTTAGCTTTGTTGACGAGGTGGGAGCTTGAGCATCAAGGTCAAAACAAACAGCAGTACATATTCTACTGTTCTATCACCGTGCAATGATGTCAGAGGGAATAAACTGTGTTAGTGGTTTGCAGTTCTTTGTTGTTGTAATATCGCAAACAGACGTGGCAGTTTTACCATTAAGGATTCAACTTTTAAGGGAATAGTGTGTCATTTGGGATACAGATCTAATGGCGGTTTCTCCTGTCCAATAAGCAGTGTAAACAAGACTCCTGAGCAGCTGTCCTCCAGGGCCTCCTCACAGCAGCAGCACCTCCATCTCCATCGCCACCGCTCAGCTAGCAGCTACCCACTCATACACATGGCCTGGGGCCAATCCAGCACATACACAGACACACACACTGGAGGAATCGCACACGATCACGCACGCACACACACACACACACACACACGATCACGCACACACACACACACACACACACACACACACACACACACACACACACACACACACACACACACACACACACACACACACACACACACACACACACACACACACACACACACACACAAAGCCTCCAAACAAACAGAAACCATTATCAGACACACACACACACACACATACACACACACTGAACCATCCAAATGTACACACATCAAAAATATACCTCTATCATGCCCCCTTCCCTCTCCTCTCTTGAGCTCAGAGAATCTGCTTCAGACATCTGCTGCCTCTGGCTATCTGTCTGTCTGTCTGTCTGTCTGTCTGTCTGTCTGCCTGTCTGTCCCTGTGCCTGTCTGTCTGTCTGTCTGTCTGTCTGTCTGTCTGTCTGTCTGTCTGTCTGTCTGTCTGTCTGTCTGCCTGCCTGCCTGTCTGGCTAACTGTATGTCTGGCTGCCTGTCTACCTGTCTGCCTATCTGTCTGTCTGCCTGTCTGCCTGTGCCTGTTTGTCTGGCTGCCTGTCTGTCTGGCTGCCTGTCTGGCTGTCTGTCTGGCTGCCAGTCTGCTCCACTATATCACACTACGTTAGCCAACAGCTCGTCTAGTTTGGTGTGGTCTGGGGCCGGGCGAGATCAATCGCAGTGTAATGCACAGGCCATCATGAAAGCGGCTTTATGGGCATGGGGAAGCTAGGAATAATGGAGAGCTGGGAGAGAGAGAAACCTAGAGATTGCAGGATAGAAGAGAAGGAGAGAGAGGCAGGAGAGAGACACAGAGAGAGAAGAGAGATAGACAGAGAGTGAGTGATGAACCCACTCTCTCACCTCATCAATACTGACACATTTTTACACAGACACTCCAACACACACTCTTACATACTCTCTCATCCACAGAAGATCAGAGGAATTGTATACTGTACATGCATGCAAATGGGAATTTACTCGAGGTCATTCGCAAGAAAAGGTGTCATTGTGAATAGCATGAGGGTTGAGGCTAGAGGGATTGGGCTGAAGAGGTTGGAGGTTGGAGGGAGAGCGAGGTGGGGGTGGGGTGTCGACAACTTAAAAGAACATGTACACGCTAAGACATCGTGGCTATCGACGACCCTCTTGACTATCCATCTCAAGAAGGGCACAGAGAGGTGGGGGTGCTGGGATATATTAAGTTATTGACGTTGATGTTAAGTTATTGGCGTTGATGTTAAGTTATTGACGTTGATGTTAAGTTATTGATGTAGATGTTAAGTTATTGACGTTGATGTTAAGTTATTGACGTTGATGTTAAGTTACTGACATCGATGTTAAGTTATTGATGTTGATGTTAAGTTATTGACGTTGATGTTAAGTTATTGATGTTGATGTTAAGTTATTGATGTTGATGTTAAGTTATTGACGTTGATGTTAAGTTATTGATGTTGATGTTAAGTTATTGATGTTGATGTTAAGTTATTGACGTTGATGTTAAGTTATTGATGTTGATGTTAAGTTACTGACATCGATGTTAAGTTATTGACGTTGATGTTAAGTTATTGACGTTGATGTTAAGTTATTGATGTTGATGTTAAGTTATTGACGTTGATGTTAAGTTATTGACGTTGAGGTTAAGTTATTGACGTTGATGTTAAGTTATTGACGTTGATGTTAAGTTATTGATGTTGATGTTAAGTTATTGACGTTGATGTTAAGTTATTGACGTTGAGGTTAAGTTATTGACGTTGATGTTAAGTTATTGATGTTGATGTTAAGTTATTGACGTTGATGTTAAGTTATTGACATTGATGTTAAGTTATTGACATTGATGTTAAGTTATTGATGTTGATGTTAAGTTACTGACGTTGATGTTAAGTTATTGACATTGATGTTAAGTTATTGACGTTGATGTTAAGTTATTGACGTTGATGTTAAGTTATTGACATTGATGTTAAGTTATTGACGTTGATGTTAAGTTATTGACATTGATGTTAAGTTACTGACGTCGATGTTAAGTTATTGATGTTGATGTTAATTTATTGATGTTGGAGAGAGGGTAGCTAAGTGCAATGCCGTTGGCCCTTCCCTGGTTTCATCGGCAGGATTTTATCTGGCTTGTATGGCGATGCGTAGCAATAGGTGCACTTGGCCCCTGAGCTACACGGTTGAATGGCTCTCAGCAAATAAACCCTGAAACTTTCATGAGAAGTTAAGAGAGGGAGATCTGATATAGGGTTGTCTGCTTTGACTGGAGAGAGAGAGAGAGAGGGAGATCTGATATAGGGTTGTCTGCTTTGACTGGAGAGAGAGAGAGAGAGAGAGAGGGGGAGATCTGATATAGGGTTGTCTGCTTTGACTGGAGAGAGAGAGAGAGAGAGAGGGAGATCTGATATAGAGTTGTCTGCTTTGACTGGAGAGAGAGAGAGAGGGAGATCTGATATAGGGTTGTCTGCTTTGACTGGAGAGAGAGAGAGAGAGGGAGATCTGATATAGGGTTGTCTGCTTTGACTGGAGAGAGAGAGAGAGAGAGAGAGGGAGATCTGATATAGGGTTGTCTGCTTTGACTGGAGAGAGAGAGAGGGAGATATGATATAGGGTTGTCTGCTTTGACTGGAGAGAGAGAGAGAGAGAGGGAGATCTGATATAGGGTTGTCTGCTTTGACTGGAGAGAGAGAGAGAGGGAGATCTGATATAGGGTTGTCTGCTTTGACTGGAGAGAGAGAGAGAGAGAGAGAGAGAGGGAGATCTGATATAGGGTTGTCTGCTTTGACTGGAGAGAGAGAGAGAGGGAGATATGATATAGGGTTGTCTGCTTTGACTGGAGAGAGAGAGAGAGAGAGAGAGAGAGAGAGGGAGATCTGATATAGGGTTGTCTGCTTTGACTGGATAGAGAGAGAGAGAGGGAGATCTGATATAGGTTTGTCTGCTTTGACTGGAGAGAGAGAGAGAGAGAGAGAGAGAGAAAGAGTGAGAGAGAGAAAGAGAAAGGGAGATCTGATATAGGGTTGTCTGCTTTGACTGGAGAGAGAGAGAGAGAGAGAGAGAGAGAGAGAGAGAGAGAGAGAGAGAGAGAGAGAGAGAGAGAGAGAGAGAGAGAGATCTGATATAGGGTTGTCTGCTTTGACTGGAGAGAGAGAGAGAGGGAGATCTGATATAGGGTTGTCTGCTTTGACTGGAGAGAGAGAGAGAGGGAGATCTGATATAGGGTTGTCTGCTTTGACTGGAGAGAGAGAGCGGGAGTCTGTGAGAGAGAGAAAGATGGAGAGAGGGATAGGATGTCTGTATGAGAAAGAGAGAGAGAGAGGGAGAGAGAGAGAAACAGGGAGAAAGTGAGAGACAGCAAGACAGAGAGACAAACAGAGAGAGAGAACAGAGAAGAGAGAGAGAGAGATACAAACACAGAGAGAGAGACAGAGAGAGAGAGAGACAAACAGAGAGAGAGAGAGACACACAGAGAGAGAGAGAACGAGAGGGAGAGTCAAACAGAGAGAGAGAGAGAGAGATATACAAACACAGAGAGAGAGACAGAGAGAGAGAGAGACAAACAGAGAGAGAGAGAGACACACAGAGAGAGAGAGAACGAGAGGAGAGTCAAACAGAGAGAGAGAGAGAGAGACAAACAGAGAGAGAGAGAGACAAACAGAGGGAGAGAGAGAGAGACAAACAGAGAGAGAGAGAAAATCTTAACAGTATATTTGACCTCTCAGCTTCCCTATCAAATCTAAAAATCTCAAATAGAAAACCGAAGAAAATGACAAATGGTTTGAAGAAATTGAGAAACCTGTCCAACCAAAAACATAGAGACCCGGAAAACCTGAGTCTACGCCTTCACTATGGTGAATCACAAAAACAATACAGAAATACACTACGGAAAAAGAAGGAACAGCACGTCAGAAATCAGCTCAATGTAATTGAAGAATCCATAGACTCTAACCACTTCTGGGAAAATTGGAAAACACTAAACAAACAACAACACAATTAATTATATATCCAAAATGGAGATGTATGGGTAAACCACTTCTCCAATCTTTTTGGCTCTATAACAAAGAATAAAGTGCAAAAACATATACATGATCAAATACAAATCTTAGAATCAACTATTAAAGACTACCAGAACCCACTGGATTCTCCAATTACCTTGAATGAGTTACAGGACAAAATAAAAACCCTCCAACCCCAAAAGGCCTGTGGTGTTGATGGTTTCCTTAATGAAATGATCAAATATACAGACAACAAATTCCAATTGGCTATACTAAAACTCTTCAACATCATCCTTAACTCTGGCATCTTCCCCAATATTTGGAACCAAGGACTGATCACCCCAATCCACAAAAGTGGAGACAAATTTGACCCCAATAACTACCGTGGAATATGTGTCAACAGTAACCTTGGGAAAGTCCTCTGCATTATCATTAACCGCAGACTCGTACATTTCCTCACTGAAAACAATGTACTGAGCAAATGTCAAATTGGCTTTTTACCAAATTAGTGTACAACAGACCATGTATTCACCCTACACACCCTAATTGACAACCAAACAAACCAAAACAAAGGCAAAGTCTTCTGATGCTTTGTTGATTTCAAAAAGCCTTCGACTCAATTTGGTATGAGGGTCTGCTATACAAACTGATGGAAAGTGGTGTTGGGGGTAAAACATGCGACATTATAAAATCCATGTACACAAACAACAAGTGTGCTGTTAAAATTGAAAAAATGGGGTGAGACAGGGATGCAGCTTAAGCCCCACCCTCTTCAACATATATATCAACGAATTGGCGCAGGCACTAGAAAAGTCTGCAACACCCGGCCTCACCCTAGTTGAATCTGAAGTCAAATGTCTACTGTTTGCTGATGATCTGGTGCTTCTGTCACCAACCAAGGAGGGCCTACAGCAGCACCTAGATCTTCTGCACAGATTTTTGTCAGACCTGGGCCCTGACAGTAAATCTCAGTAAGACCAAAATAATGGTGTTCCAAAAAGGTCCAGTCGCCAGGACCACAAATACAAATTCCATCTAGACACTGTTGCCCTAGAGCACACAAAATATATACATACCTTGGCCTAAACATCAGCACCACAAGTAACTTCCACAAAGCTGTGAACAATGTGAGTGACAAGGCAAGAAGGGCATTCTATGCCATCAAAAGGAACATACATTTCAACTTACCAATTAGGATCTGGCTAAAAATACTTGAATCAGTCATAGAGCCCATTGCCCTTTATGGTTGTGAGGTCTGGGGTCCGCTCACCAACCAAGACTTCACAAAATGGGACACCAAATTGAGACTCTGCATGCAGAATTCTGCAAAAATATCCTCCGTGTACAACGTAGAACACCAAATAATGCATGCAGAGCAGAATTAGGCCGATACCCACTAATTATCAAAATCCAGAAAAGAGACGTTAAATTCTACAACCACCTAAAAGGAAGCGATTCCCAAATCTTCCAAAACAAAGCCATCACCTACACAGAGATGAACCTGGAGAAGAGTCCCCTAAGCAAGCTGGTCCTGGGGCTCTGTTCACAAACACACCCCACAGAGCCCCAGGACAACAGCACAATTAGACCCAACAATATAATGAGAAAACAAAAAGATAATTACTTGACACATTGGATAGAATTAACAAAAAAACAGAGCAAACTAAAATGTTATTTGGCCTTAAACAGAGAGTACACAGTGGCAGAATATCTGACCACTGTGACTGACCCAAACTCAAGGAAAGCTTTGACTATGTACAGACTCAGTGAGCATAGCCTGCTATTGAGAAAGGCCGCCGTAGGCAGACATGGCTCTCAAGAGAAGACAACCCATATTTATGCTTATTTATTTTCCCCCTATATACACATATATAATATGACATTTGTAATGTCTTTATTGTTTTGAAACTTCTGTATGTGAGAGAGACAAACAGAGAGAGAGAGAGACAGAGAGAGAGAGAGGAGAGAGAGAGAGAGAGAGAGAGAGAGAGGGAGAGAGAGAGAGGGATAGAGAGTGTGTTCACCAATCTCTGTGTTAATTATGTAAAAACATTGATTTTGTCAGCCAGTTGATCTTGCCAGACAAGACAACTCCCAACTGCTAATATAGAATGAAAGCCAACGGAGACAAGATACCTGATCTTGTATAGAAACGCAAAACAAATATGCTTTGATATTCTCACTGACGCCATGTTTCTCCCCGATTAGGAAGACTGAAGGGAAAAGAGGATGTGTGGAGGCTGTTGAGGGAGAGGAGGGATTCAGGAGGCTGTGGAGGGAGAGGAGGATTCAGGAGACTGTGGAGGGAGAGGAGGATTCAGGGAGGCTGTGGAGGGAGAGGAGGATTCAGGAGGCTGTGGAGGGAGAGGAGGATTCAGGGAGACTATGGAGGGAGAGGAGGATTCAGGGAGACTGTGGAGGAGAGGAGGATTCAGGGAGGCTGTGGAGGGAGAGAGGATTCAGGGGAGACTGTGGAGGGAGAGGAGGATTCAGGGAGGCTGTGGAGGGAGAGGAGGATTCAGGAGGCTGTGGAGGGAGAGGGAGGATTCAGGGGAGGCTGTGGAGGGAGGGAGGATTCAGGAGGCTGTGGAGGGAGAGGAGGATTCAGGGAGACTATGGAGGGAGAGGAGGATTCAGGGAGACTGTGGAGGGAAAGGAGGATTCAGGGAGGCTGTGGAGGGAGAGGAGGATTCAGGGAGACTGTGGAGGGAGGGAGGATTCAGGGAGGCTGTGGAGGGAGAGGAGGATTCAGGGAGGCTGTGGAGGGAGAGGAGGATTCAGGAGACTATGGAGGGAGAGGAGGATTCAGGGGAGACTGTGGAGGGAGAGGAGGATTCAGGGAGACTATGGAGGGAGAGGAGGATTCAGGGAGACTGTGAAGGGAGGAGGAGGATTCAGGGAGACTATGGAGGGAGAGGAGGATTCAGGGAGACTATGGAGGGAGAGGAGGATTCAGGGAGACTATGGAGGGAGATGAGGATTCAGGGAGGCTGTTGAGGGAGAGGAGGATTCAGGGAGACTATGGAGGGAGAGGAGGATTCAGGGAGGCTGTGGATGGAGAGGAGGATTCAGGGAGACTATGGAGGGAGATGAGGATTCAGGGAGACTATGGAGGGAGAGGAGGATTCAGGGAGACTATGGAGGGAGAGGAGGACTCAGGGAGACTATGGAGGGAGAGGAGGATTCAGGAGACTGTGAAGGGAGAGGATGATGCAGGAGGCTGTGGAGAGAGAGGAGGATTCAGGAGGCTATGGAGGGAGAGGAGGATTCAGGGAGGCTGTGGATGGAGAGGAGGATTCAGGGAGACTATGGAGGGAGATGAGGATTCAGGGAGACTATGGAGGGAGAGGAGGATGCAGGGAGACTATGGAGGGAGAGGAGGATTCAGGGAGACTATGGAAGGAGAGGAGGATTCAGGGAGACTATGGAGGAGAGGAGGATTCAGGGAGACTATGGAGGGAGAGAGGATTCAGGGAGACTATGGAGGGAGAGGAGGATTCAGGGAGACTATGGAGGGAGAGGAGGATTCAGGGAGACTATGGAGGGAGAGGAGGATTCAGGGAGACTATGGAGGGAGAGGAGGATTCAGGGAGACTATGGAGGAGAAGAGGATTCAGGGAGACAGTGGAGGGAGAGGAGGACGAGGAGGCTGTGGAGGGAGAGGATGATGCAGGAGGCTGTGGAGGAGGAGGATTCAGGGAGATTATGGAGGGAGAGGAGGATTCAGGGAGACTATGGAGGAGAGGAGGATTCATTCATGGAGGGAGAGGAGGATTCAGGGAGACTATGGAAGGGAGAGGAGGATTCAGGGAGACTATGGAGGGAGAGGAGGATTCAGGGAGACTATGGAGGGAGAGGAGGATTCAGGGAGACTATGGAGGGAGAGGAGGATTCAGGGAGACTATGGAGGAGAGGAGGATTCAGGGAGACTATGGAGGGAGAGGAGGACGCAGGGAGGCTGTGGAGGGAGAGGATGATGCAGGAGGCTGTGGAGGGAGAGGGTGAGATTCAGGAGACTATGGAGGAGAGGAGGATTCAGGAGACTATGGAGGGAGAGGAGGATTCAGGGAGACTAAGGAGGAGATGAGACCAGGAGACTATGGAGGAAGAGGAGGATGAAAGACTATGGAGGGAGAGGAGGATTCAGGGAGACTATGGAGGAGAGGAGTGATTCAGGGAGACTATGGAGGGAGAGAATTCAGGAGACTATGGAGGGAGAGGGAGGATTCAGGAGACTATGGAGGGAGAGGAGGATTCAGGGAGACTATGGAGGAGAGGAGGATTCAGGGAGACTATGGAGGGAGAGGAGGATTCAGGACTATGGAGGGAGAGGAGGATTAGGGAGACTATGGAGGAGGAGGAGGATCCGGAGACTATGGAGGAGAGGAGGATCAGGAGACTATGGAGGGAGAGGAGGATTCAGGAGACTATGGAGGAGAGGAGGATTCAGGGAGGCTGTGAAGGGAGAGGGAGGATGCAGGGAGGCTGTGGATGGAGGAGGATGCAGGGAGACTGTGGAGAAGGGAGAAAGGATGATCTAGGGAGGCCTATGGAGGGAGAGGATGGTCTGGGGAGGCTGTGCATGGCACTGTGGAGGGAGAGGAGGATCTGGGAGGCTGTGGAGGAGAAGGAGGATCTAGGGAGGCCTGTTGAGAAGGAGGATTCAAGGGAGACTGTGGAGGAGGTTGCAGGGAGAGCTGGAGGGAGGAGGATTCAGGGAGGCTGTTGAGAAGGAGAGATTCAAGAGGCTGTGAAGAAGAAAGGAGGATGCAGGGAGGCTGTGGAGGAGAGGAAGTTACAGGGAGGCTGTGGAGGGAGAGGATGATGCAGGGAGACTATGGAGGGAGAGGAGGATGCAGGGAGGCTGTGGAGGGAGAGGGAGTTACAGGGAGGCTGTGGAGGGAGAGGAGGATTCAGGGAGGCTGTGGAGGGAGAGGATGATGCAGGGAGGCTATGGAGGGAGAGGATGATGCAGGGAGGCTGTGCAGGGAGGCTGTGGAGGGAGAGGAGGATGCAGGGAGGCTGTGGAGGGAGAGGAGGATGCAGAGAGGCTGTGGAGAGAGAGGATGATAAAGGGAGGCTGTGCAGGGAAGCGGGAGGCTGTGGAGGGAGGCTGTGGAGGGAGAGGAGGATGCAGGGAGGCTGTGGAGGGAGAGGAGGATGCAGGGAGGCTGTGGAGGGAGAGGAGGATTCAGGGAGGCTGTGGAGGGAGAGGAGGATGCAGGGAGGCTGTGGAGAGAGAGGAGGATGCAGGGAGGCTGTGGAGGGAGAGGAGGATGCAGGGAGGCTGTGGAGGGAGAGGAGGATGCAGGGAGGCTGTGGAGAGAGAGGAGGATGCAGGGAGGCTATGGAGGGAGGAGGATCTGAGGGAGGCTGTGGAGGGAGGAGGATGTCAGGGAGGCTGTGGAGGGAGAGGAGGATTCAGGGAGGCTGTGGAGGGAGAGAGGAGGATGCAGGGAGGCTGTGGAGGGAGAGGATGATGCAGGGAGGCTGTGGAGAGGGAGAGGAGGATTCAGGGAGGCTATGGAGGGAGAGGAGGATTCAGGGAGGCTGTGGAGGGAGAGGAGGATTCAGGGAGACTATGGAGGGAGAGGAGGATTCAGGGAGACTATGGAGGGAGAGGAGGATGCAGGGAGACTATGGAGGGAGAGGAGGATTCAGGGAGACTATGGAAGGAGAGGAGGATTCAGGGGAGACTATGGAGGGAGAGGAGGATTCAGGGAGACTATGGAGGGAGAGGAGGATTCAGGGAGACTATGGAGG
>NC_068436.1:17970088-17972588 GCF_023373465.1 Oncorhynchus keta
CACATAGTCACACACTGTCATTAACTACTGTTCAATCACAGACACACAGACTGACACAGACTGTCACTAACTACTGTTCAATCACATAGTCACACACTGCCACTAACTACTGTTCAATCACATAGTCACACACTGTCATTAACTACTGTTCAATCACAGACACACAGACTGACACACACTGTCACTAACTACTGTTCAATCACATAGTCACACACTGTTACTAACTACTGTTCAATCACATAGTCACACACTGTCATTAACTACTGTTCAATCACATAGTCACACACTGTCATTAACTACTGTTCAATCACATAGTCACACACTGTTACTAACTACTGTTCAATCACATAGTCACACACTGTCACTAACTACTGTTCAATCACATAGTCACACACTGTCATTAACTACTGTTCAATCACATAGTCACACACTGTTACTAACTACTGTTCAATCACATAGTCACACACTGTCACTAACTACTGTTCAATCACATAGTCACACACTGTCATTAACTACTGTTCAATCACATAGTCACACACTGTCACTAACTACTGTTCAATCACATAGTCACACACTGTTACTAACTACTGTTCAATCACATAGTCACACACTGTTAATAACTACTGTTCAATCACATAGTCACACACTGTTAATAACTACTGTTCAATCACATAGTCACACACTCACTAACTACTGTTCAATCACATAGTCACACACTGTCACTAACTACTGTTCAATCACATAGTCACACACTGTCATTAACTACTGTTCAATCACATAGTCACACACTCACTAACTACTGTTCAATCACATAGTCACACACTGTCATTAACTACTGTTCAATCACATAGTCACACACTCACTAACTACTGTTCAATCACATAGTCACACACTGTCATTAACTACTGTTCAATCACATAGTCACACACTCACTAACTACTGTTCAATCACATAGTCACACACTGTCATTAACTACTGTTCAATCACATAGTCACATACTGCCGCTAATCTACTGTTCAATCGCATAGTCACACACTGTCATTAACTACTGTTCAATTACATAGTCACACACTGTCATTAATCTACTGTTCAATCACAGACACACAGAGACTGGGACACAGACTGTCACTAATTCTGTTCAGTCGCGTAGTTTGCCATTACTGGCTGTCACTAATTCATTGTTCAATCACATAGCCGCCACACTGTTTACACTACTGTTCAATCATAGTCACATTACTCTGTTACACTACTGCTCCAATCACATAGTCACACATTTGCTGGGCTAACTACTGTTCAATCATATAGTCACACACTGCCGCTAACTACTGTTCAATCACATAGTCACACTCGTTTACACCATTGTTCAATCACATAGTCACATTAACTACTGTTCAATCACATAGTCACACACTGTCCACTAACTACTGTTCAATCACATAGTCACACACTATCACTAACTACTGTTCACCTACATAGTCACACACTGTCATTAACTACTGTTCAATCACATAGTCACACACTGTCACTAACTACTGTTCAATCATAGTTACATAGTCACACACTGTCCTAACTACTGTTCAATCCATAGTCACACTGTCCTAACTACTGTTCAATCATATAGTCACACACTGTCGGTAACTACTGTTCAATCACATAGTCGCACACTGTTACTAACTACTGTTCAATCCATAAGTCACACTGTCCTAACTACTGTTTCAAGTCACACATAGTCACAATCACATAGTCATTAACTACTGTTCAATCACATAGTCACACACTGTCACTAACTACTGTTCAATCACATAGTCACACACTGTCATTAACTACTGTTTATAGTCACATAGTCACACACTGTCCTAACTGCTGTTCAATCACATAGTCACACACTGTCATTAATCTACTGTTCAATCACATAGTCACACACTGTTCAATTACTAACTACTGTTCAATCACATAGTCACACACTGTCATTAACTACTGTTCAATCACACAGACTGACACACTGTCACTAACTACTGTTCAATCACATAGTCACACACTGTCACTAACTACTGTTCAATCCATAGTCACACACTGTCATTAACTACTGTTCAATCACATAGTCACACACTGTCACTAACTACTGTTCAATCACATAGTCACATACTGTTACTAACTACTGTTCAATCACATAGTCACACACTGTCATTAACTACTGTTCAATCACATAGTCACACACTGTTACTAACTACTGTTCAATCACATAGTCACACACTGTTACTAACTACTGTTCAATCACATAGTCACACACTGTTACTAACTACTGTTCAATCACATAGTCACACACTGTCACTAACTACTGTTCAATCACATAGTCACACACTGTCATTAACTACTGTTCAATCACATAGTCACACACTGTCACTAACTACTGTTCAATCACATAGTCACACACTGTCATTAACTACTGTTCAATCACATAGTCACACACTGTCACTAACTACTGTTCAATCACATAGTC
>NC_068436.1:17976633-18016276 GCF_023373465.1 Oncorhynchus keta
GTGTGTTTTGGTTTGGGTGGGGGGTGGGTGGGTGGGTGAGCAAGTCAGGTGTGTGTGTGTGTTTTGGTTTGGGTGAGGGGTGGGTGAGCAAGTCAGGTGTGTGTGTGTGTGTTTTGGTTTGGGTGGGGGTGGGTGGGTGAGCAAGTCAGGTGTGTGTGTGTGTCTACAGGGGGTTGAAGGTGACTTAATAAAAGGTTGCTGTGAAGGTAAACAGTGGCCAGCTGGGGTACCACCTACTGAGCACAGGAGGCTGGTTGCACCTTAATTGGGGAGGACAGACTCGTGGTAATGACTGGAACAGAATCAGTGGAATGGTATCAAATACATCTAACACATGGTTTCCAGGTGGTTGATGCCATTCCGTTTGCTCCGTTCTGGACATTATTCTGAGCCGTCCTCCCCTCAGCAGCCTCCATCACTACTGAGGGACTGTTCCAGCTTGCCCCCTGAGCCTTCTAGTTCCACAAAGGTTCCTTGTTGAGAACCGGTTCTTAGAACATGTCGCCACAGATTACGTTACCCTCCAAATCCACTACGCTCAGGTTATCCAAAGTTTCCAAATGAATATGGACTCATTTTAACGGTGGATCGTAAAACTGTCCCAACTCGTTCTGTTGTTTTCCCTTCTGTCTTTTTATTTACAGGGAAGACACACTGAGACCTCGGCCTCTTTTACAAAGGTGTCCTGTATATACAACATCAATATACACATTACACCCATCTCCACCTCTTCAACACCTAGTTAACTATAATCCTAGGTGTTAGTATTGTAATCTGGAGCCTGTCTCTGATGAGTCTCCTAAAGGGTGGTAGGGGAGGAGAGATGTCTCTGATGAGTCCCCTAGGGGTAGGGGAGGAGAGATGTCTCTGATGAGTCTCCTAGGGGTAGGGGAGGAGAGATGTCTCTGATGAGTCCCCTAGGGGTAGGGGAGGAGAGATGTCTCTGATGAGTCTCCTAGGGGTAGGGGAGGAGAGATGTCTCTGATGAGTCTCCTAGGGGTAGGGGAGGTGTCTCTGATGAGTCCCCTAGGGGTAGGGGGGTAGGGAGGAGAGATGTCTCTGATGAGTCTGAGGAGAGGATGAGTCTCCTAGGGGTAGGGGAGGAGAGGTGTCTCTGATGAGTCTCCTAGGGGTAGGGGAGGAGAGGTGTCTCTGATGAGTCTCCTAGGGGTAGGGGAGGAGAGATGTCTCTGATGAGTCTCCTAGGGGTAGGGGAGGAGAGATGTCTCTGATGAGTCTCCTAGGGGTAGGGGAGGAGAGATGTCTCTGATGAGTCCCCTAGGGGTAGGGGAGGAGAGATGTCTCTGATGAGTCTCCTAGGGGTGGTAGGGGAGGAGAGGTGTCTCTGATGAGTCTCCTAGGGGTGGTAGGGGAGCTGTCTCTGATGAGTCCAACTTCCGGGTTGGAGCGAGCGGTCGCATCGCACTTCGCTCCGCAGGAGACTCTGCTAGCTAGCCAACAGCTAACAGCTAGCCAACGTCTACTGAACTGAACTCAACAACCCGGTCGCACTCACAGGTAGTATCACATTTTCATTTCATTTCATTACAGTACAACGGTTTGATTTGTTTGATCGTAGCTAGCTACATAGCTAGCTACATAGCCGTCTTTGTATCAAAGATAATTGTGTAGTCTAGAGCGATTTTCTAGGTTAGCTAGCCAGCTATTGTCGTTCTTTTAACGCAACGTAACGTAAACAACACTGCTAGCTAGCCAGCTAGCCCCCGAATAGCAGCACTGTAGAAACTATTACACTCAACGGAACGACTTGATTAGTGTAGTGTCAACAACGCAGCTACTGCCAGCTAGCCTACTTCAGCAGTACTGTATCATTTTAATCATTTTAGTCAATAAGATTCTTGCTACGTAAGCTTAACTTTCTGAACATTCGAGACGTGTAGTCCACTTGTCATTCCAATCTCCTTTGCATTAGCGTAGCCTCTTCTGTAGCCTGTCAACTATGTGTCTGTCTATCCCTGTTCTCTCCTCTCTGCACAGACCATACAAACGCTCCACACCGCGTGGCCGCGGCCACCCTAATCTGGTGGTCCCAGCGCGCACGACCCACGTGGAGTTCCAGGTCTCCGGTAGCCTCTGGAACTTCCGATCTGCGGCCAACAAGGCAGAGTTAATCTCAGCCTATGCCTCCCTCCAGTCCCTCGACTTCTTGGCACTGACGGAAACATGGATCACCACAGACAACACTGCTACTCCTACTGCTCTCTCTTCGTCCGCCCACGTGTTCTCGCACACCCCGAGAGCTTCTGGTCAGCGGGGTGGTGGCACCGGGATCCTCATCTCTCCCAAGTGGTCATTCTCTCTTTCTCCCCTCACCCATCTGTCTATCGCCTCCTTTGAATTCCATGCTGTCACAGTTACCAGCCCTTTCAAGCTTAACATCCTTATCATTTATCGCCCTCCAGGTTCCCTCGGAGAGTTCATCAATGAGCTTGATACCTTGATAAGCTCCTTTCCTGAGGACGGCTCACCTCTCACAGTGCTGGGCGACTTTAACCTCCCCACGTCTACCTTTGACTCATTCCTCTCTGCCTCCTTCTTTCCACTCCTCTCCTCTTTTGACCTCACCCTCTCACCTTCCCCCCTACTCACAAGGCAGGCAATACGCTCGACCTCATCTTTACTAGATGCTGTTCTTCCACTAACCTCATTGCAACTCCTCCAAGTCTCCGACCACTACCTTGTATCCTTTTCCCTCTCGCTCTCATCTAACACCTCCCACACTGCCCCTACTCGGATGGTATCGCGCCGTCCCAACCTTCGCTCTCCCTCCCCCGCTACTCTCTCCTCTTCCATCCTATCATCTCTTCCCTCTGCTCATACCTTCTCCAACCTATCTCCTGATTCTGCCTCCTCAACCCTCCTCTCCTCCCTTTCTGCATCCTTTGACTCTCTATGTCCCCTATCCTCCAGGCCGGCGCGGTCCTCCCCTCCCGCCCCATGGCTCGACGACTCATTGCGAGCTCACAGAACAGGGCTCCGGGCAGCTGAGCGGAAATGGAGGAAAACTCGCCTCCCTGCGGACCTGGCATCCTTTCACTCCCTCCTCTCTACATTTTCCTCCTCTGTCTCTGCTGCTAAAGCCATTTTCTACCACTCTAAATTCCAAGCATCTGCCTCTAACCCTAGGAAGCTCTTTGCCACCTTCTCCTCCCTCCTGAATCCTCCTCCCCCTCCCCCCCTCCTCCCTCTCTGCAGATGACTTCGTCAACCATTTTGAAAAGAAGGTCGACGACATCCGATCCTCGTTTGCTAAGTCAAACGGCACCGCTGGTTCTGCTCACACTGCCCTACCCTGTGCTCTGACCTCTTTCTCCCCTCTCTCTCTCCAGATGAAATCTCGCGTCTTGTGACGGCCGGCCGCCCAACAACCTGCCCGCTTGACCCTATCCCCTCCTCTCTTCTCCAGACCATTTCCGGAGACCTTCTCCCTTACCTCACCTCGCTCATCAACTCATCCCTGACCGCTGGCTACGTCCCTTCCGTCCTCAAGAGAGCGAGAGTTGCACCCCTTCTGAAAAAACCTACACTCAATCCCTCCGATGTCAACAACTACAGACCAGTATCCCTTCTTTCTTTTCTCTCCAAAACTCTTGAACGTGCCGTCCTTGGCCAGCTCTCCCGCTATCTCTCTCTGAATGACCTTCTTGATCCAAATCAGTCAGGTTTCAAGACTAGTCATTCAACTGAGACTGCTCTTCTCTGTATCACGGAGGCGCTCCGCACCGCTAAAGCTAACTCTCTCTCCTCTGCTCTCATCCTTCTAGACCTATCGGCTGCCTTCGATACTGTGAACCATCAGATCCTCCTCTCCACCCTCTCCGAGTTGGGCATCTCCGGCGCGGCCCACGCTTGGATTGCGTCCTACCTGACAGGTCGCTCTTACCAGGTGGCGTGGCGAGAATCTGTCTCCTCACCACGCGCTCTCACCACTGGTGTACCCAGGGCTCTGTTCTAGGCCCTCTCCTATTCTCGCTATACACCAAGTCACTTGGCTCTGTCATAACCTCACATGGTCTCTCCTATCATTGCTATGCAGATGACACACAATTAATCTTCTCCTTTCCCCCTTCTGATGACCAGGTGGCGAATCGCATCTCTGCATGTCTGGCAGACATATCAGTGTGGATGACGGATCACCACCTCAAGCTGAACCTCGGCAAGACGGAGCTGCTCTTCCTCCCGGGGAAGGACTGCCCGTTCCATGATCTCGCCATCACGGTTGACAACTCCATTGTGTCCTCCTCCCAGAGCGCTAAGAACCTTGGCGTGATCCTGGACAACACCTTGTCGTTCTCAACTAACATCAAGGCGGTGGCCCGTTCCTGTAGGTTCATGCTCTACAACATCCGCAGAGTACGACCCTGCCTCACACAGGAAGCGGCGCAGGTCCTAATCCAGGCACTTGTCATCTCCCGTCTGGACTACTGCAACTCGCTGTTGGCTGGGCTCCCTGCCTGTGCCATTAAACCCCTACAACTCATCCAGAACGCCGCAGCCCGTCTGGTGTTCAACCTTCCCAAGTTCTCTCACGTCACCCCGCTCCTCCGCTCTCTCCACTGGCTTCCAGTTGAAGCTCGCATCCGCTACAAGACCATGGTGCTTGCCTACGGAGCTGTGAGGGGAACGGCACCTCAGTACCTCCAGGCTCTGATCAGGCCCTACACCCAAACAAGGGCACTGCGTTCATCCACCTCTGGCCTGCTCGCCTCCCTACCACTGAGGAAGTACAGTTCCCGCTCAGCCCAGTCAAAACTGTTCGCTGCTCTGGCCCCCCAATAGTGGAACAAACTCCCTCACGACGCCAGGACAGCGGAGTCAATCACCACCTTCCGGAGACACCTGAAACCCCACCTCTTTAAGGAATACCTAGGATAGGATAAGTAATCCTTCTCACCCCCCCCCCCCCTTTAAGATTTAGATGCACTATTGTAAAGTGACTATTCTACTGGATGTCATAAGGTGAATGCACCAATTTGTAAGTCGCTCTGGATAAGAGCGTCTGCTAAATGACTTAAATGTAAATGTGAGTCTCCTAGGGGTGGTAGGGGAGGTGTCTCTGATGAGTCTCCTAGGGGTGGTAGGGGAGGAGAGATGTCTCTGATGAGTCCCCTAGGCGTGGTAGGGGAGGAGAGATGTCTCTGAGTCTCCTAGGGGTGGTAGGGGAGGAGAGATGTCTCTGATGAGTCCCCTAGGGGTAGGGGAGGAGAGGTGTCTCTGATGAGTCTCCTAGGGGTGGTAGGGGAGGTGTCTCTGATGAGTCCCCTAGGGGTAGGGGAGGAGAGGTGTCTCTGATGAGTCCCCTAGGGGTAGGGGAGGTGTCTCTGATGAGTCCCCTAGGGGTAGGGGAGGAGAGGTGTCTCTGATGAGTCCCCTAGGGGTAGGGGAGGAGAGGTGTCTTTGATGAGCCTCCTAGGGGTAGGGGAGGAGAGGTGTCTTTGATGAGCCTCCTAGGGGTGGTAGGGGAGGAGAGATGTCGCTGATGAGTCTCCTAGGGGTGGTAGGGGAGGAGAGGTGTCTCTGATGAGTCTCCTAGGGGTGGTAGGGGAGGAGAGGTGTCTCTGTTGAGTCTCCTAGGGGTGGTAGGGGTGGAGAGGTGTCTCTGATGAGTCTCCTAGGGGTGGTAGGGGAGGAGAGGTGTCTCTGATGAGTCCCCTAGGGGTAGGGGGAGGAGAGGTGTCTCTGATGAGTCCCCTAGGGGTAGGGGAGGAGAGGTGTCTCTGATGAGTCCCCTAGGGGTAGGGGTGGAGAGGTGTCTCTGATGAGTCCCCTAGGGGTAGGGGAGGAGAGGTGTCTGATGAGTCTCCTAGGGGTAGGGGAGGAGAGGTGTCTCTGATGAGTCCCCTAGGGGTAGGGGAGGAGAGGTGTCTCTGATGAGTCTCCTAGGGGTAGGGGAGGAGAGGTGTCTCTGATGAGTCTCCTAGGGGTAGGGGAGGAGAGGTGTCTCTGATGAGTCTCCTAGGGGTAGGGGAGGAGAGGTGTCTCTGATGAGTCTCCTAGGGGTAGGGGATGAGCAGGTGACTGATGAGTCTCCTTGGGGTAAAAGGGGAGGAAATGGTCTATATTATTATGATTATCCTTAGGGGTAGGGGAGGAGAGGTGTCTCTGATGAGTCTCCTAAGGGTAGGGGAGGAGAGGTGTCTCTGATGAGTCTCCTAGGGGTAGGGGAAGCTCGCTGGTGATAATGACCATGGCTGTTCATTAACCTGCTCTTCAACTATTACATGGTGGACATGGTAAACTGACTGAATGGCAGATGAGAGAGAGGAGTACAGTAAGATCCTATTGGAATAAAACACCTGATTTATGATGAAGTCGCTTTCCCATGAGGGTGATATGGAAACTGTTGATCAGACAACATCACTGTGGTTGGCCTCTTCCTCCCAACATTACTCTTTCAACAGATGGATGTTCCTCTTCCTCCCACCGTTACTCTTTCAACAGATGGCTGTTCCTCTTCCTCCCACCGTTACTCTTTCAACAGATGGCTGTTCCTCTTCCTCCCACCGTTACTCTTTAAACAGATGGCTGTTCCTCTTCCTCCCACCGTTACTCTTTAAACAGATGGCTGTTCCTCTTCCTCCCACCGTTACTCTTTCAACAGATGGCTGTTCCTCTTCCTCCCACCGTTACTCTTTAAACAGATGGCTGTTCCTCTTCCTCCCACCGTTACTCTTTAAACAGATGGCTGTTCCTCTTCCTCCCACCGTTACTCTTTAAACAGATGGCTGTTCCTCTTCCTCCCACCGTTACTCTTTAAACAGATGGCTGTTCCTCTTCCTCCCACCATTACTCTTTCAACAGATGGCTGTTCCTCTTCCTCCCACCATTAACAGATGGCTTTCCTCTTCCTCCCAAACAGATGGCTGTTCCTCTTCCTCCCACCGTTACTCTTTAAACAGATGGCTGTTCCTCTTCCTCCCACCGTTACTCTTTCAACAGATGGCTGTTCCTCTTCCTCCCACCGTTACTCTTTCAACAGATGGCTGTTCCTCTTCCTCCCACCGTTACTCTTTCAACAGATGGCTGTTCCTCTTCCTCCCACCGTTACTCTTTAAACAGATGGCTGTTCCTCTTCCTCCCACCGTTACTCTTTAAACAGATGGCTGTTCCTCTTCCTCCCACCGTTACTCTTTCAACAGATGGCTGTTCCTCTTCCTCCCACCGTTACTCTTTCAACAGATGGCTGTTCCTCTTCCTCCCACCGTTACTCAATCAACAGTCTGTTCCTCTTCCTCCCACCGTTACTCAATCAACAGTCTGTACTGGTCAGTTAGTGTGTGTGAGAGAACCGGAGTGTGTGTGTTGACAGGAGGGGTGAAGCAGAGGGGAACAATAGGTTCCAGATGGACAGTCTATCCACCTGTCTCAGGGGTCTCTCTCTCTCTCTCTAAAAAGCAAGTGAAATAGATCATGAACAGTAAACATTACACGGACAAGCATTTAAAATGTCATATTATGTCTATATACAGTGTTGTTACAGTGTTGTAACAATATGCAAATAGTTAAAGTGCAAAGGGGAAGATAGATAAACATAAATATGGGTTGTATTTACATTGGTGTTCTTCACTGGTTGCCCTTCTTCACACATCTTGCTGGTATTTCACCCAATAGATATGGGAGTTTGTGTAATCTAAGGGAAATATGTGTCTCTATTATGGTCATACATTTGGCAGGAGGTTAGGAAGTGCAGCTCAGTTTCGCCCTCATTTTGTGGGCAGTGTGCACATAGCTCGTCTTCTCTTGAGAGCCAGGTCTGCCTACGGCGACCTTTCTCAATAGCAAGGCTATGCCCACTGAGTCTGTACATAGTCAAAGCTTTCCTTAAGTTTGGGTCAGTCACAGTGGTCAGGTATTCTGCCACTGTGTTCTCTCTGTTTAGGGCCAAATAGCATTCTAGTTTGCTAGAATTGATTCTTTCCAATGTGTCAAGTAATTATCTTTTTGTTTTCTCATGATTTGTTTGGGTCTAATTGTACGCGCAATGCCATCGGGGGTAGGCGCAATGCCATCGGGGGTAGGCACAATGCCATCGGGGTAGGCGCAATGCCATCGGGGGTAGGCGCAATGCCATCGGGGGTAGGCGCAATGCCATCGGGGGTAGGCGCAATGCCATCGGGTGTAGGCGCAATGCCATCGGGGTAGGCGCAATGCCACCGGGGTAGGCGCAAAGCCATCGGGGGTAGGCGCAATGCCATCGGGTGTAGGCGCAATGCCATCGGGGGTAGGCGCAATGCCATCGGGGGTAGGCGCAATGCCATCGGGTGTAGGCGCAATGCCATCGGGGTAGGCGCAATGCCATCGGGGTAGGCGCAATGCCATCGGGGTAGGGCGCAATGCCATCGGGGGTAGGCGCAATGCCATCGGGGGTAGGCGCAATGCCATCGGGGTAGGCGCAATGCCATCGGGGTAGGCGCAATGCCATCGGGGGTAGGCGCAATGCCATCGGGGGTAGGCGCAATGCCATCGGGGGTAGGCGCAATGCCATCGGGGGTAGGCGCAATGCCATCGGGGTAGGCGCAATGCCATCGGGGTAGGCGCAATGCCATCGGGGTAGGCGCAATGCCATCGGGGTAGGCGCAATGCCATCGGGGTAGGCGCAATGCCATCGGGGTAGGCGCAATGCCATCGGGGTAGGCGCAATGCCATCGGGGTAGGCGCAATGCCATCGGGGGTAGGCGCAATGCCATCGGGGGTAGGCGCAATGCCATCGGGTGTAGGCGCAATGCCATCGGGGGTAGGCGCAATGCCATCGGGGGTAGGCGCAATGCCATCGGGGTAGGCGCAATGCCATCGGGGGTAGGCGCAATGCCATCGGGGGTAGGCGCAATGCCATCGGGGGTAGGCGCAATGCCATCGGGGTAGGCGCAATGCCATCGGGGGTAGGCGCAATGCCATCGGGGGTAGGCGCAATGCCATCGGGGGTAGGCGCAATGCCATCGGGGTAGGCGCAATGCCATCGGGGGTAGGCGCAATGCCATCGGGGGTAGGCGCAATGCCATCGGGGTAGGCGCAATGCCATCGGGGGTAGGCGCAATGCCATCGGGGTAGGCGCAATGCCATCGGGGTAGGCGCAATGCCATCGGGGGTAGGCGCAATGCCATCGGGGTAGGCGCAATGCCATCGGGGTAGGCGCAATGCCATCGGGGTAGGCGCAATGCCATCGGGGTAGGCGCAATGCCATCGGGGGTAGGCGCAATGCCATCGGGGTAGGCGCAATGCCATCGGGGTAGGCGCAATGCCATCGGGGGTAGGCGCAATGCCATCGGGGGTAGGCGCAATGCCATCGGGGGTAGGCGCAATGCCATCGGGGGTAGGCGCAATGCCATCGGGTGTAGGCGCAATGCCATCGGGGGTAGGCGCAATGCCATCGGGGGTAGGCGCAATGCCATCGGGGTAGGCGCAATGCCATCGGGGGTAGGCGCAATGCCATCGGGGTAGGCGCAATGCCATCGGGGTAGGCGCAATGCCATCGGGGTAGGCGCAATGCCATCGGGGGTAGGCGCAATGCCATCGGGGGTAGGCGCAATGCCATCGGGGGTAGGCACAATGCCATCGGGGGTAGGCGCAATGCCATCGGGGGTAGGCGCAATGCCATCGGGTGTAGGCGCAATGCCATCGGGGGTAGGCGCAATGCCATCGGGGGTAGGCGCAATGCCATCGGGGGTAGGCGCAATGCCATCGGGGGTAGGCGCAATGCCATCGGGGGTACGCGCAATGCCATCGGGGGTACGCGCAATGCCATCGGGGGTAGGCACAATGCCATCGGGGGTAGGCACAATGCCATCGAGGGGTTATACATTTGGGCTCAGCGAAATAACAACACAATGTCAAATACAGGTAGCCTAGTCAAATAATGAACATCCAATCACATGAACCGTTACTCTCTCGCAGGAAACCTTCCCCTTTGAGCAGATATTTAGAAACGAAACATGACCATTTGAAAAATAAGCCACAGGAGTTTTTGTAGCGAGAATAAAGAGGACTTTCGAGTAGTAAGACGTATAAAAGCAACAGATACTGAGACTCTCTCCAATACAACCCTACATTACAGAGTGATGTGCATCCTTTCAAGCAGACCCTTCATTAACCTGTTGTCAGGGGTGTGTAGGGAGGCGCACTTTAATTCCGGTCCAAAAATGACAGCACATAAAGAACAATAACGTGCCAAAAACACGGAACACAGGAAATGTATAGCGCCTGACAAAATCCACGTAACAATAAACAATTACACACAAAGACATGGAGGGGAACAGAGGACTAAATACATGCAGTGTGATTATGGAATGAAAACCAGGTGTGTAATGGAACAAGACAAAACAAATGGACATATGAGAAATGGAGCGGCGCTGGCGAGGAAGCCGGTGACATCGATCGCTGAACGCTGTGATGAGTTATTCACCATTTTTGATGAACAAATAAGTTTTCATATGTCAGATGGCTAAAGAAAGAGCAAAATTATTGATTATTATTATTTGTGGCCTGGTCCTGTAAGAGCTCTTTGTCACTTCCCATGAGCCGGGTTGTGGCAAAAACTCACACTCATTCTTATGTTTAATAAATGTATCATATAGTGTGTGTGTGGCAGGCTTACAATGATGTAAAAAAACAACATTTGAGAGTGTGCTGACCCTGGTGCTAGAGGGGGTACGCGGCTGAAGGTTAAATGTTTGAAGGGGTACGGGACTATAAAATGTTTGGGAACAACTGCCTTAGAGAAGAGCTTTGTTATGGAAGGGTTGGGAATCATAAAGGGCAATGGGTTCTATTACTGATTCAAGTCTTTTAGCCAGACCCTAATTAGTATGTAGAATTTTAGTTTTGATGGCCCATCTTGCGTTGTTTTTCAGATCGTTCACAGCTTTGTGGAAGTTACCTGTGGCGCTGATGTTTAGGCCGAGGTATGTATGGTTCTTTGTGTGCTCTAGGGCAACGGTGTCTAGATGGAATTTGTATTTGTGGTCCTGGCAACTGGACCTTTTTTGGAACACCATTATTTTGGTCTTACTGAGATTTACTGTCAGGGCACAGGTCAACCAGACAGAATCTGAATCTGTGCAGATGATCTCGGTGCTGCTGTAGGCCCTCCTTGGTTGGGGACAGAAGCACTAGATCATCAGCAAACAGTAGACATTTGACTTCAGATTAGGGCTGGGTGATATATCAAATTCATTTGATTAATTTGAATGTATGTTGTTGCTCAATATTCCAAATGCCTGTATCGCAGAATTGAGTTTTTCTAAATATTATTGGTTTTTAAGAGCGTGAATTAATTTGATTAAATGCAGTGTATTTGACCTTTAATTGTAGAACACAGCTTATTTAGAGATGTATTTGTTTTGTAAATGGAGATATGTATCGTGAATAGCCCATAAGTTTGAAAAGACTGGAGAAATGAGTTTCAGGCCATATCACCTAGTCCTACTTCAGATTCTAGCAGGGTGAGTGAGGCCGGGTGCTGCAGACTGTTCTAGTGCCCTTGTCAATTCGTTGATATATATGTTGAAGATGGTGGGTTTAAGCTGCATCCCGGTCTCACCCCACGGCAATGTGGAAAGAAATGTGTGTGTTCTTTTGACCAATTGTAACAGCACACTTGTTGTTTGTGTACTTGGATTTAATAATGTTGTATATTTCTCCTCCAACACTGTTTTCCATCCATTTGTATAGCAGACCCTTATGCCATATTGAGTCGAATTTCTCTCACGGATCTGGGAGACAGTCTCCATGTCACTACATGATCCACACACACACACACACACACACACACACACACACACACACACACACACTGGTCAGTGTGTGTGTGACTGTGAGAAACATGCCTTCAAGCCATTCTCAAACCTGGCCAGTCAAGCGGTCCACTACCTGTTGCCCCTCACTCTTAGAGTTGAATTCCTGCTCTGCTCACTGAAGCAAACACACACACACACACACACACACACACACACACACACACACACACACACACACACACACACACACACACACACACACACACACACGCAGACAGAAACAACACACACACACACACACACACACACACAATTGCGAAAGGAAAGAGAGAAAAAGAGAGCAGGAAAATGTTGACTAACTCCGACAGAATCTTTTCGGTTGACAGACCAGACCGACCCAAGGCCCCGTCTCTCCTTCCTTTGTCCTTTAGTTTCAATAGGAAAGCCAGCCTTGTGCCTGAATGTCGTTTTCTCAAAACAGAGAGAAAACGCCACTAATGGAACAGAATCTATGTTGCACTGTAGCAGCACTCTGATGTCACAAGCAGAGACAAAGCAGGGGAAGGAGAAGGAGAGACAGAGCAGGGGAAGGAGAAGAAGAGACAAAGCAGGGGAAGGAGAAGAAGAGACAAAGCAGGGGAAGGAGAAGAAGAGACAAAGCAGGGGAAGGAGAAGAAGAGACAAAGCAGGGGAAGGAGAAGAAGAGACAAAGGAGAAGAAGAGACAAAGCAGGGGAAGGAGAAGAAGAGACAAAGCAGGGGAAGGAGAAGAAGAGACAAAGCAGGGGAAGGAGAAGAAGAGACAAAGCAGGGGAAGGAGAAGGAGAGACAGAGCAGGGGAAGGAGAAGGAGAGACAAAGCAGGGGAAGGAGAAGAAGAGACACAGCAGGGGAAGGAGAAGAAGAGACAAAACAGGGGAAGGAGAAGAAGAGACAAAGCAGGGGAAGGAGAAGAAGAGACAAAGCAGGGGAAGGAGAAGAAGAGACAAAGCAGGGGAAGGAGAAGAAGAGACAAAACAGGGGAAGGAGAAGAAGAGACAAAGCAGGGGAAGGAGAAGAAGAGACAAAGCAGGGGAAGGAGAAGAAGAGACAAAGCAGGGGAAGGAGAAGGAGAGACAGAGCAGGGGAAGGAGAAGAAGAGACAAAGCAGGGGAAGGAGAAGAAGAGACAAAGGAAGGAGAGAAGAGACAAAGCAGGGGAAGGAGAAGAAGAGACAAAGCAGGGGAAGGAGAAGAAGAGACAAAGCAGGGGAAGGAGAAGAAGAGACAAAGCAGGGGAAGGAGAAGAAGAGACAAAGCAGGGGAAGGAGAAGAAGAGACAAAACAGGGGAAGGAGAAGGAAGAGACAAAGCAGGGGAAGGAGAAGAAGAGACAAAGCAGGGGAAGGAGAAGACAGAGAAGGAAAGAAGAAGAGACAAAGAAGGAGAAGAAGAGACAAAGCAGGGGAAGGAGAAGAAGAGACAAAGCAGGGGAAGGAGAAGAAGAGACAAAGCAGGGGAAGGAGAGAAGAGAAGGAAGAGACAAAGCAGGGGAAGGAGAAGAAGAGACAAAGCAGGGGAAGGAGAAGAAGAGACAAAGCAGGGGAAGGAGAAGAAGAGACAAAGCAGGGGAAGGAGAAGAAGAGACAAAACAGGGGAAGGAGAAGAAGACAAAGAGGGGAAGGAGAAGAAGAGAAAACAGGGGAAGGAGAAGAAGAGACAAAACAGGGGAAGGAGAAGAAGAGACAAAGCAGGGGAAGGAGAAGAAGAGACAAAGCAGGGGAAGGAGAAGAAGAGACAAAACAGGGGAAGGAGAAGAAGAGACAAAAAGGAGAAGAAGAGACAGGGGAAGGAGAAGAAGAGACAAAACAGGGGAAGGAGAAGAAGAGACAAGGGAAGGAAGAGACAAAGAGAAGAAGGACAAAGCAGGGGGAGAAGAGAAGAGAGAAGAGAAGAAAAGCAGGGGAAGGAGAAGAAGAGACAAAGCAGGGGAAGGAGAAGAAGAGACAAAGCAGGGGAAGGAGAAGAAGAGACAAAGCAGGGGAAGGAGAAGAAGAGACAAAGCAGGGGAAGGAGAAGAAGAGACAAAGCAGGGGAAGGAGAAGAAGAGACAAAGCAGGGGAAGGAGAAGAAGAGACAAAACAGGGGAAGGAGAAGAAGAGACAAAACAGGGGAAGGAGAAGGAGAGACAGAAGCAGGGGAAGGAGAAGAAGAGACAAAGCAGGGGAAGGAGAAGAAGAGACAAAGCAGGGGAGAAGGAGAAGGGGAGAGACAAAGCAGGGGAAGGAGAAGAAGAGACAAAGGGGAAGGAGAAGAAGAGACAAAGCAGGGGAAGGAGAAGAAGAGACAAAGCAGGGGAAGGAGAAGAAGAGACAAAGCAGGGGAAGGAGAAGAAGAGACAAAGCAGGGGAAGGAGAAGAAGAGACAAAGCAGGGGAAGGAGAAGAAGAGACAAAGCAGGGGAAGGAGAAGAAGAGACAGGGGAAGGAAAGAAGAGACAAAACAGGGGAAGGAGAAGAAGAGACAAAGGAGAAGAAGAGACAAAACAGGGGAAGGAGAAGAAGAGACAGAGCAGGGGAAGGAGAAGAAGAGACAAAACAGGGGAAGGAGAAGAAGAGACAAAGCAGGGGAAGGAGAAGAAGAGACAAAGCAGGGGAAGGAGAAGAAGAGACAAAGCAGGGGAAGGAGAAGAAGAGACAAAACAGGGGAAGGAGAAGAAGAGACAAAGCAGGGGAAGGAGAAGAAGAGACAAAGCAGGGGAAGGAGAAGAAGAGACAAAGCAGGGGAAGGAGAAGAAGAGACAAAGCAGGGGAAGGAGAAGAAGAGACAAAGCAGGGGAAGGAGAAGAAGAGACAAAGCAGGGGAAGGAGAAGAAGAGACAAAACAGGGGAACGGGAAGAAGAGACAAAACAGGGGAAGGAGAAGAAGAGACAAAACAGGGGAAGGAGAAGAAGAGACAAAACAGGGGAAGGAGAAGAAGAGACAAAGGGAAGAAGAGACAAAACAGGGGAAGGAGAAGAAGAGACAAAGCAGGGGAAGGAAGGGAAGAAGAGACAGAAGCAGGGGAAGGAGAAGAAGAGACAAAGCAGGGGAAGGAGAAGAAGAGACAAAGCAGGGGAAGGAGAAGAAGAGACAAAACAGGGGAAGGAAGGAGAAAAGCAGGGAAGAGAAGAAGAGACAAAGCAGGGGAAGAAAGAGACAAAACAGGGGAAGGAGAAGAAGAGACAAAGCAGGGGAAGGAGAAGAAGAGACAAAACAGGGGAAGGAGAAGAAGAGACAAAGCAGGGGAAGGAGAAGAAGAGACAAAGCAGGGGAAGGAGAAGAAGAGACAAAGCAGGGGAAGGAGAAGAAGAGACAAAGCAGGGGAAGGAGAAGAAGAGACAAAGCAGGGGAAGGAGAAGAAGAGACAAAGCAGGGGAAGGAGAAGAAGAGACAAAACAGGGGAAGGAGAAGGAGAGACAGAGCAGGGGAAGGAGAAGAAGAGACAAAACAGGGGAAGGAGAAGAAGAGACAAAACAGGGGAAGGAGAAGGAGAGACAGAGCAGGGGAAGGAGAAGAAGAGACAAAGCAGGGGAAGGAGAAGAAGAGACAAAGCAGGGGAACGGGAAGAAGGGACATAAAGATGTCTGCTCGATCCCTTCTAAAAGAAGAGCTATGGTTTCTAATGCCCCTCCCCCTCTCTTCATCTCTCTTTTCCCTGGTTCCTCATTTCTCTGTGTTCTAGTCTGACTGACCTCAGATGATCTTCTACACAGAAGCCCTCTCCTCTCCTCTTCTCCCCTCTCCTCCCCTCTCCTCTCCTCTCCTCTTCTCCCCTCTCCTCCCCTCCCCTCTCCTCTCCTCTTCTCCCCTCCCCCCCCCTCTCCTCTCCTCTCCTCTTCTCCCCTCCCCTCTCCTCCCCTCTCCTCCCCTCTCCTCTCCTCTCCCCTCCTCCCCTCCCTCCCCTCTCCTCTCCCCTCCTCTCCTCTCCTCTTCTCCCCTCCCCTCCCCTCCCCTCTCCTCTCCTCTCTCCATCCTGCTGCTATATTTATGTTGATTTATTTTGGACTTTAACTATTTACACATCATTACAACACTGTATATAGACATAATATGCCATTTGACATGTCTTTATTCTTTTGGAACTTCTGTGAGTGTAATGTTCACTGTTCATGTCACTTTTGTTTATTATCTAATTCACTTGCTTTGGCAATGTAAACATATGTTTCCCATGCCAATAAAGCCCCTTAAATTGAGATAAAGAGAGACAGAGAGAGAAATAGAGAGAGAGAGAGAGAGAGAGTATAAACTACCAAAACAGTAAACAAGGACTTCACAATATGGCCGGCACAACCTAGAAGCACAAAAACAACACTCACATCGATTGATTCTATCTCATTTAACCTTCATTTAACTAGGCAAGTTAGTTAAGAACAAATTCTTATTTACAATGACGGCCTACCCCGGCCAAACCCAGACAACGCTGGGACAATTGTGCGCCTATGGGACTCCAATCACAGCCAGATGTGAGGCAGCCTGGACGTCTCTTGCACTGAGATGCCGTGTCTTAGACCACTGCGCCCCTCGGGAGTTCCTTCTCTTTGTAGCCCTCCAACCCTCTTAGCCCAAACACGAGAGCCATCAGATAGAATGAAACACAATCCAGTGTGTGTGCGTCATTGCATATGGGTGCTTGTGTGTGTGTGTAGAGCGTTTGAGCATATGTGTGTGTGTCTGTGCACTCTTCATGCATGACCCTGTGTGTGTGTGTGTGTGTGTGTGTGTGTGTGTGTGTGTGTGTGTGTGTGTGTGTGTGTGTGTGTGTGTGTGTGTGTGTGTGTGTGTGTGTGTGTGTGTGTGTGTGTGTGTGTGTGTGTGTGTGTGTGTGTGTGTGTGTGTGCTCTCTGCTCCTAATCCAAGGCCTACGTTGTGAAACACGCAGTGACTGACGGCACTCGAGAGGCCCTGGGGCCCTGAAGTAACCTGACACAGACTGTTGCACAACAACCTACTGAGTTGTACTAGGGGGAACGTTCTGTTCTACACCCCCCTCCGTCACTCTCTCTCTCTCTCCAACAACCTATTGGGCTGGGGGAAACCTTTCTGTTCTGTTCTACTCCCCCCTCTGTCTCTCTCTCTCTCTCTCTCTCTAACAACCTATTGGGCTGGGGAAAACCTTTCTGTTCTGTTCTACTCCCCCTCTGTCTCTCTCTCTCTCTCTCTCTAACAACCTATTGGGCTGGGGAAAACCTTTCTGTTCTGTTCTACTCCCCCTTCTGTCTCTCTCTCTCTCTCTCTCTCTCTCTCTCCAACAACCTATTGGGCTGGGGAAAACATTCTGTTCTGTTCTACTCCCCCCTCTGTGTCGCTCTCTCTCTCTCTCTCTCTCTCTCTCTCTCTCTCTCTCTCTCTCTCTCTCTCTCTCTCTCTCTCTCTCTCTCTCTCTCTCTCTCTCTCTCTCTCTCTCTCTCTTCCTCCAACAACCTATTGGGCTGGGGGAAACATTCTGTTCTGTTCTACTCCCCTCTCTCTCTCTCTCTCTCTCTCTCTCTCTCTCTCCTCCAACAACCTATTGGGCTGGGGGAAACATTCTGTTCTGTTCTACTCCCCCTCTCTCTCTCTCTCTCTCTCTCTCTCTCTCTCTCTCTCTCCCTCTCTCTCTCTCTCCTCCTCCAACAACCTGTTGGGCTGGGGGAAACATTATGTTCTGTTCTTCTCTCTCTCTCTCTCTCTCTCTCTCTCCTCCAACAACCTATTGGGCTGGGGGAAACCTTTCTGTTCTGTTCTACTCCCCCTCTCTCTCTCTCTCTCTCTCTCTCTCTCTCTCTCTCTCTCTCTCTCTCTCTCTCTCTCTCTCTCTCTCTCTCTCCTCCTCCTCCAACAACCTATTGGGCTGGGGGAAACCTTTCTGTTCTGTTCTACTCCCCCCCTCTGTCTCTCTCTCTCTCTCTCTCTCCTCCTCCTCCAACAACCTATTGGGCTGGGGGAAACCTTTCTGTTCTGTTCTACTCCCCCCTCTGTCTCTCTCTGTCTGCCCACCTCCCTCTCCAGTCTCTCCTCTCCACCATTCCCCCTCTATCTGTACTTCACCTCCACTCTTTCTCTCTCTTACCCTCTCTCCATCTTTCTCTCTCTCTCAATATCTTCTCTCTCTCCTCCCCTCGCTATTCCTCTCTTTCTCGCTGCCTCTTTGTCCAGCCTGGTTCTACTTAGAAGTGGCCTGTCTTGTCAGGTTTGGCTTATGTTTAGTTTGCCTCCACCCTTTCTCCCCCAGGGTGACCCCGTGACCCCGACCCCAGGCTTTGTGGGTGTCTGGGAAACGTGTCCCCTTCGGCTGGACCAGCTGGAGCAGCAACAGGGCCTCTGAGCATCAGACGACAGCTGGCTGCTTCTTCCAAGACCAGTGTGTGTGTGTGTGTGTGTGTGTGTGTGTGTGTGTGTGTGTGTGTGTGTGTGTGTGTGTGTGTGTGTGTGTGTGTGTGTGTGTGTGTGTGTGTGTGTGTGTGTTCTAAGACCAGCCCCCCCCCAGCCCCCTCTGTGCTTCCCTATCCATAGCACCTATGCCTCCCTGTCAGTCTCATCTGTGTGTTTAGCCGATCATTCACTCTCTGTCTATCTATGTCTATCTGCATGTTGTCAGCCTCTGTCTATCTGCATGTTGTCAGCCTCTGTCTATCTGCATGTTGTCAGCCTCTCTGTCTATCTGCATGTTGCCAGCCTCTGTCTATCTGCATGTTGTCAGCCTCTCTGTCTATTTATCTGCCTGTTGTCAGCCTCTCTGTCTATTTATCTGCCTGTTGTCAGCCCTCTCTGTCTATCTGTATGTTGTCAGCCTCTGTCTATCTGCATGTTGTCAGCCTCTGTCTATCTGCATGTTGTCAGCCTCTCTGTCTATCTGCATGTTGTCAGCCTCTGTCTATCTGCATGTTGTCAGCCTCTCTGTCTATCTATGTCTATCTGCATGTTGTCAGCCTCTCTGTCTATCTGCATGTTGTCAGCCTCTCTGTCTATCTGCATGTTGTCAGCCTCTGTCTATCTGCATGTTGTCAGCCTCTCTGTCTATCTGCCTGTTGTCAGCCTCTCTGTCTATTTATCTGCCTGTTGTCAGCCCTCTCTGTCTATCTGTATGTTGTCAGCCTCTCTGTCTATTTATCTGCCTGTTGTCAGCCTCTCTGCCTGTTGTCAGCCTCTCTGTCTATCTGTATGTTGTCAGCCTCTCTGTCTATCTGTATGTTGTCAGCCTCTCTGTCTATCTGTATGTTGTCAGCCTCTCTGTCTATCTGTATGTTGCCAGCCTCTCTGTCTATCTGTATGTTGTCAGCCTCTCTGTCTATTTATCTGCCTGTTGTCAGCCCTCTCTGTCTATCTGTATGTTGTCAGCCTCTCTGCCTATCTGCCTGTTGTCAGCCTCTCTGTCTATCTGCCTGTTGTCAGCCCTATCTGCCTGTTGTCAGCCTCTCTGTCTATCTGCCTGTTGTCAGCCTCTCTGTCTATTTATCTGCCTGTTGTCAGCCCTCTCTGTCTATCTGTATGTTGTCAGCCTCTCTGTCTATTTATCTGCCTGTTGTCAGCCTCTCTGTCTATCTGCCTGTTGTCAGCCTCTCTGTCTATTTATCTGCCTGTTGTCAGCCCTCTCTGTCTATCTGTATGTTGTCAGCCTCTCTGTCTATTTATCTGCCTGTTGTCAGCCCTCTCTGTCTATCTGTATGTTGTCAGCCTCTCTGCCTATCTGTATGTTGCCAGCCTCTCTGCCTATCTGTATGTTGTCAGCCTCTCTGTCTATCTGTATGTTGCCAGCCTCTCTGTCTATCTGTATGTTGTCAGCCTCTCTGTCTATTTATCTGCCTGTTGTCAGCCCTCTCTGTCTATCTGTATGTTGTCAGCCTCTCTGTCTATCTGTATGTTGTCAGCCTCTCTGTCTATTTATCTGCCTGTTGTCAGCCCTCTCTGTCTATCTGTATGTTGCCAGCCTCTCTGTCTATCTGTATGTTGCCAGCCTCTCTGTCTATCTGCCTGTTGTCAGCCTCTCTGTCTATTTATCTGCCTGTTGTCAGCCCTCTCTGTCTATCTGTATGTTGTCAGCCTCTCTGTCTATTTATCTGCCTGTTGTCAGCCCTCTCTGTCTATCTGTATGTTGTCAGCCTCTCTGCCTATCTGTATGTTGCCAGCCTCTCTGCCTATCTGTATGTTGTCAGCCTCTCTGTCTATCTGCCTGTTGTCAGCCTCTCTGTCTATTTATCTGCCTGTTGTCAGCCCTCTCTGTCTATCTGCCTGTTGTCAGCCTCTCTGTCTATTTATCTGTATGTTGTCAGCCTCTCTGCCTATCTGTATGTTGTCAGCCTCTCTGTCTATCTGCCTGTTGTCAGCCCTCTCTGTCTATCTGTATGTTGTCAGCCTCTCTGCCTATCTGTATGTTGACAGCCTCTCTGTCTATCTGCCTGTTGTCAGCCTCTCTGTCTATCTGTATGTTGTCAGCCTCTCTGCCTATCTGTATGTTGTCAGCCTCTCTGTCTATCTGCCTGTTGTCAGCCCTCTCTGCCTATCTGTATGTTGTCAGCCTCTCTGTCTATCTGCATGTTGTCAGCCTCTCTGCCTATCTGTATGTTGTCAGCCTCTCTGTCTATCTGTATGTTGTCAGCCCTCTCTGCCTATCTGTATGTTGTCAGCCTCTCTGTCTATCTGTATGTTGTCAGCCCTCTCTGTCTATCTGTATGTTGTCAGCCTCTCTGTCTATCTGTATGTTGTCAGCCCTCTCTGTCTATCTGTATGTTGTCAGCCTCTCTGTCTATCTGCCTGTTGTCAGCCTCTCTGTCTATCTGTATGTTGTCAGCCTCTCTGTCTATCTGTATGTTGTCAGCCTCTCTGCCTATCTGTATGTTGCCAGCCTCTCTGCCTATCTGTATGTTGCCAGCCTCTCTGTCTATCTGTATGTTGTCAGCCTCTCTGTCTATCTGTATGTTGTCAGCCTCTCTGCCTATCTGCATGTTGTCAGCCTCTCTGTCTATCTGCCTGTTGTCAGCCTCTCTGTCTATCTGCATGTTGTCAGCCTCTCTGTCTATCTGCCTGTTGTCAGCCTCTCTGTCTATCTGCCTGTTGTCAGCCTCTCTTCTATCTATCTGTTGTCAGCCTCTCTGTCTATCTGTATGTTGTCAGCCTCTCTGTCTATCTGTATGTTGTCAGCCTCTCTGTCTATCTGCCTGTTGTCAGCCTCTCTGTCTATCTGTATGTTGTCAGCCTCTCTGTCTATCTGTATGTTGTCAGCCTCTCTGTCTATCTGTATGTTGTCAGCCTCTCTGTCTATCTGTATGTTGTAAGCCTCTCTGCCTATCTGTATGTTGTCAGCCTCTCTGTCTATCTGCCTGTTGTCAGCCTCTCTGTCTATCTGCCTGTTGTCAGCCTCTCTTCTATCTATCTGTTGTAAGCCTCTCTGCCTATCTGTATGTTGTCAGCCTCTCTGTCTATCTGTATGTTGTCAGCCTCTCTGTCTAGCTGCCTGTTGTCAGTCTCTGACTATATCAGCCAACATGTCATTTCAACCATTATTCTCTAACTCTCCCACCACAACACCCAACACAACACACAACATGCCACAAGGTCGTGTTGGTGTGTTTACCAATGTGACAATTAGTTTGAGTTTGGGTTTTGAGTTTGGGTCTATGAGAGGGAGAGAGACAGGCGAGACAGAGGAGACAGAGGAGGGAGAGACAGAGGAGGGAGAGACAGGCGGGTGAGACAGGAGAGTCAGACAAAAAAGAGAGACAGGAGAGACAGAGGAGGGAGAGAGACAGGAGAGACAGAGGAGGGAGAGACAGAGGAGTCTGACAGAAGGGAGAGACAGAGGAGGGAGAAAGACCGGAGAGACAGAGGAGGGAGAGAGACCGGAGAGACAGAGGAGGGAGAGAGACAAAAGGGAGAGAGAAACCAGAGAGACAGAGGAGGGAGAGAGACAAAAGGGAGAGAGAGACCAGAGAGACAGAGGAGGGAGAGAGACCGGAGAGACAGAGGAGGGAGAGAGACCGGAGAGACAGAGGTGGGAGAGAGACCGGAGAGACAGAGGAGGGAGAGAGACCGGAGAGACAGAGGAGGGAGAGAGACCGGAGAGACAGAGGAGGGAGAGAGACCGGAGAGACAGAGGAGGGAGAGAGACCGGAGAGACAGAGGAGGGAGAGAGACCGGAGAGACAGAGGAGGGAGAGAGACTGGAGAGACAGGAGGGAGAGAGACCGGAGAGATAGGAGGGAGAGAGACCGGAGAGACAGAGGAGGGAGAGAGACCAGAGAGACGGGGGAGGGAGACCAGAGAGACAAAAGGGTGGAGAGAGACCAGAGAGACAGAGGGGGGAGAGAGACCGGAGAGACAGAGGAGGGAGAGAGACCGGAGAGACAGGAGGGAGAGAGACCGGAGAGACAGAGGAGGGAGAGAGACCAGAGAGACGGGGGAGGGAGACCAGAGAGACAAAAGGGGGGAGAGAGACAGGAGAGAGAGGAGGGAGAGAGACAGGAGAGAGAGGAGGGAGAGAGACAAAAGGGGGGAGAGAGACAGGAGTCAGAGAGAAAAGAGAGAGGAGAGAGACAGAGGGAGAGATAGAGAAGGGAGAGACAGAGAAGGGAGAGAGAGAAGGGAGAGAGACAGAGGAGGGAGAGACAGAGGAGGGAGAGAGAGAGGAGGGAGAGACAGAAAAGGGAGAGACAGAAAAGGGAGAGATAGAGAAGGGAGAGAGAGCAAAGAGCGAGAAAGACATATTGACAATGTGTTAGAGAGGGAGTCAGTGAATCAATCGGTGGTCAGAAGGGTGTGTCCTTTCACAACAGTCTGCCTGTTGTCTGACAGACGGTAACAGCAATGGCTCAGTCGGCAAGTGCATCTCAGAATTACAAAGGGAATCTACTTTCTATTCACCCACTTCAGGTAGAAAAATATTTGCCTATGTTTGAGAAAAGACTCCCCAAACGACGTTTGACGGCAGCTTGACTGAAGGCTAACGGCTCCCTGAAATGATAGCCAGACGCTAACGCTAGATGTTGAGTTGGTTGACGGCAGCTAGCCTGAAGGCTAACGGCTCCCTGAAATGACAGCGAGACGCTAACGCTAGATGTTGAGTTGGTTGACGGCAGCTAGCCTGAAGGCTAACGGCTCCCTGAAATGACAGCGAGACGCTAACGCTAGATGTTGAGTTGGTTGATGGCAGCTAGCCTGAAGGCTAACGACTCCCTGAAATGACAGACGCTAATGCTAGATGTTGAGTTGGTTGACGGCAGCTAGCCTGAAGGCGAACGGCTCCCTGAAATGACATACGCTAATGCTAGATGTTGAGTTGGTTGACGGCAGCTAGCCTGAAGGCTAACGGCTCCCTGAAATGACATACGCTAATGCTAGATGTTGAGTTGGTTGACGGCAGCTAGCCTGAAGGCTAACGGCTCCCTGAAATGACATACGCTAATGCTAGATGTTGAGTTGGTTGACGGCAGCTAGCCTGAAGGCTAACGGCTCCCTGAAATGACATACGCTAATGCTAGATGTTGAGTTGGTTGACGGCAGCTAGCCTGAAGGCTAACGGCTCCCTGAAATGACAGCCAGACGCTAACGCTAGATGGGTTTTACCTTCCACAGGGCTCCTCCAGAAAAAGGGAAACCTCAGCCGTCAGTGACAACTGGAAACCCTTCAGTCTGGCTTCCCTGATTGACTATTAGCCCTGTAAACAGTTGGGAAGCTGCGTTTCCACATCCAATAGCTACGGAGAATTACAGGAAGGGGATTTAAAGTCTAATAATATTTCTAAAAAAGTTGTTGAAGCAACAAAGTAATGGGAGTCTTTGACGGCATCACAGAAGCACCGCATCACACAGTGGTGGGAAAAGCCAGGACGCGGAGAGAGGAGAAACATGGTGAGGCTTAAAACGATCCCCACGGGGCACAAAGCTTGTTTAGAGACTGCTTGGCCTGCGGTGAGCTGCGAGCTTCTGTATTGTCATGCGGTCTGTCTCGAGCACCAACGTTGTGAGAGGATGTGGGAGGGAGAGGTGTCACAGTGTCACACAATCATCAGCTGTGGTGAAATATCAGAGTGGAGCGACAAGGTAAAGAGAGATGGTTCTGTCGTTACTGCTCTCTTTCTTTCTCGTCCTCTCTTTTGTCTTCATCTTCCACTTCGGTGAACTTAGAATTGCCGGTACGCCCTCTACCCCGTCTCCCGACTCGATGCGCCCGGGTTCTGCGCCTACTACTCTCTCCCACACTCTTCCTGTGTGTGTGTGTTTGTGTGTGTGTGCGCGCCCTGCGTGAATGTCTAGGCCACAATAGAGGAACAAACATCTGTTCTCAACTTCAACAAAGAGAGAGAGATAGATAGGCTTCCCCTATTTCCTCCCTCCGATTCCCTCTCTTTCTATCCCCCTCTCTTTCTATCCCTCCTTCCATCTGCCTCTCTTTCTATCCCTCCTTCCATCTGCCTTTCTTTCTATCCCTCCTTCCATCTCCCTTTCTTTCTATCCCTCCTTCCATCTGCCTCTCTTTCTATCCCCCTCTCTTTCTATCCCTCCTTCCATCTGCCTCTCTTTCTATCCCTCCTTCCATCTGCCTCTTTTTCTATCCCTCCTTCCATCTCCCTCTCTTTCTATCCCTCCTTCCATCTGCCTCTCTTTCTATCCCTCCTTCCATCTCCCTCTCTTTCTATCCCTCCTTCCATCTGCCTCTCTTTCTATCCCTCCTTCCATCTCCCTCTCTTTCTATTCCTCCTTCCATCTGCCTCTCTTTCTATCCCTCCTTCCATCTGCCTCTCTTTCTATCCCTCCTTCCATCTCCCTCTCTTTCTATCCCTCCTTCCATCTGCCTCTCTTTCTATCCCTCCTTCCATCTGCCTTTCTTTCTATCCCTCCTTCCATCTGCCTCTTTCTATCCCTCCTTCCATCTGCCTCTCTTTCTATCCCTCCTTCCATCTGCCTCTCTTTCTATCCCTCCTTCCATCTCCCTCTCTTTCTATCCCTCCTTCCATCTGCCTCTCTTTCTATCCCTCCTTCCATCTGCCTCTCTTTCTATCCCTCCTTCCATCTCCCTCTCTTTCTATCCCTCCTTCCATCTGCCTCTCTTTCTATCCCTCCTTCCATCTCCCTCTCTTTCTATCCCTCCTTCCATCTGCCTCTCTTTCTATCCCTCCTTCCATCTGCCTCTCTTTCTATCCCTCCTTCCATCTGCCTTTCTTTCTATCCCTCCTTCCATCTGCCTTTCTTTCTATCCCTCCTTCCATCTGCCTCTCTTTCTATCCCTCCTTCCATCTGCCTTTCTTTCTATCCCTCCTTCCATCTGCCTTTCTTTCTATCCCTCCTTCCATCTGCCTCTCTTTCTATCCCTCCTTCCATCTGCCTCTCTTTCTATCCCTCCTTCCATCTCCCTCTCTTTCTATCCCTCCTTCCATCTGCCTCTCTTTCTATCCCTCCTTCCATCTCCCTCTCTTTCTTCCCTCCTTCCATCTCCCTCTCTTCCCTCCTTCCATCCCCTCCTTCCATCCCTCCTTCCATCTTTCTATCCCTCCTTCCATCTGCCTCTCTTTCTATCCCTCCTTCCATCTCCCATCTTTCTATCCCTCCTTCCATCTCCCTCTCTTTCTATCCCTCCTTCCATCTCCCTCTCTTCCATCTGCCTCTCTTTCTATCCCTCCTTCCATCTGCCTCTCTTTCTATTCTCCTTCCATCTGCCTCTCTTTCTTCCATCTGCCTCTCTTTCTATCCCTCCTTCCATCTCCCACTCTTTCTATCCCTCCTTCCATCTCCCACTCTTTCTATCCCTCCTTCCATCTCCCTCTCTTCCATCTGCCTCTCTTTCTATCCCTCCTTCCATCTGCCTCTCTTTCTATTCCTCCTTCCATCTGCCTCTCTTCTATCCCTCCTTCCATCTGCCTCTCTTTCTATCCCTCCTTCCATCTCCCTCTCTTTCTATCCCTCCTTCCATCTGCCTCTCTTCTATCCCTCCTTCCATCTCCCACTCTTTCTATCCCTCCTTCCATCTCCTTCCATCTGCTTCTTTCTATCCCTCCTTCCATCTCCCTCTTCTATCCCTCCTTCCATCCCCTTTCTATCCCTCTTTCTATCCCTCCTTCCATCTGCCTCTCTTTCTATCCCCCTCTTTCTATCCCTCCTTCCATCTGCCTCTCTTTCTATCCCTCCTTCCATCTGCCTCTCTTTCTATCCCTCCTTCCATCTGCCTCCCTCCTTCCATCTGCCTCTCTTTCTATCCCTCCTTCCATCTGCCTCTCTTTCTATCCCTCCTTCCATCTCCCTCTCTTTCTATCCCTCCTTCCATCTCCCTCTTTCTTCCCTCTTCCATCTGCCTCCTTCCCCTCCTTCCATCTCCCTCTCTTTCTATCCCTCCATTCCATCTCCTTCCATCTCCCTTCTTTCTATCCCCCTCTCTTTCTATCCCTCCTTCCATCTCCCTCTCTTCTATCCCCCTCTCTTTCTATCCCTCCTTCCATCTCCCTCTCCCACGTCCCAAGCCTCTGTCACCGCTGGCCCCTACAGATCTGGCCTATTGACAAAACTAAAGACAAGACTAAAGACATTAACAGGAGACAGTGTGGCTGAGACTATAGAGGAGGAGGAGGGGGCTACCGGAGGCGGATTCTCAGATTCTCTGCTGTTTAAGCCTTGAAATATCACATTCTCTCTGCTTTCCCGTTACACTCTGGATCTGTCACAAAGAGCACCCTATTCCCTATGTAGTGCACTACTTTTGACTAAAACTAGCGCATTATGTAGGAAATAGGGTGCCCTTTCTCTCTCGCTCCCTCTGCTTATCCCACCCAGTGTCAGTCCCCACACAGCAGCTGCGTGCGTTAGATTCGGGGACTACGGGGGAAGAATGTCTCTCGTAAGAGAGGCCAAGGCTCTGTGAGGTACAGCTGTCGTAGGTCATCCCACTTTCACCCCATTCTGTCTGACAGGCAAGCGGAGGGTTTAACTCAGGGACCCAGTAGGAATATGGAACTGATTGTAATTCATTCTTAATTCTCATTCTATGACGGAATGGAACCAAGCTGTGAGCTTTAAGCTCCACCCCAGTGGTGAAGCAGTCTATTAGTTGAACCACATGCAAAACGAACTGAATATAACACAGCCGTGCAGTAACGTGAGGTAAAAACCAGAACAGACTGATAACTGAGCCTAAGATGTTTAAAAATTGTCTATGTAGAAGTAAGAATACTGATAGGACTTTTGTCTATAACAATATATCCACTCTGGACAGACCGAGACACAGAGACACTCACTGGACATCACAGGAGGTTGGTGGGACCTTAATTGGGGAGAACTGGCTGGTGGTAATGACTGGAGCAGAATACGTGGAATGGTATCAAATACATCAAGCACGTGGTTTCCCGTCTCTCTTAAGACCATCCAGTTTTGATTTCTATTTGCCATATATTTTAAACTGTGCTGTTTCACAAACGTTCTCCACCTATATACATCCACGTGCCTTACACAAACAACACCAGGCGCGTAACAACACCACATTGGCATCCCCACAACAACAACAGCCATTCCCACCTCTCAGCTCTCGTCTTCTTACCTGTGTCCTGCCTGAACTGGTGCATCGACTGCAGGTCTAGGATGTAGGGCGAGAGGCGGTTGTCGACTTGGCCTAGCACGACGCTCCCACCACGGGGATCGCTTCGTATCACCGCCTCGATGTGGTGGGAGACGGTCGGGCTGTAGGGCCGCCACCGCCCGTGTTCGTTGAGCCATTCCCACACGACCACAGCGGACGCATGGAGCATGGTGGCCCTGGAAAGAGAAGTGAGAAAATACTCCTCTGTTAGCAACCATGATTTAAAAAGAAGGCGCGACGTTGTGTTTACATCCGGAACCAGGCTAGACTTTTTTGTTCATTTGGATTTGGCTACAAAGTAGCCTATCGCTGTTTATTGAAACGAGGATCGATGTCTCATCACTGATTCCAACATCACTTGGCTCAATCTAGCCTATACGAAGTCCCGTAGTTTCTAAGTTATATGGGCTTGAAGCTAGGTGATATCTACACACAAATACAGGTCTCCTTAAATGAACAAAGAGGATCTTACATTTAGTCAGCCGGCGACGTGCTAATGTGAAGGAGCGCAGCATCTGGGCACAAACATCCGTGTCATGGTCGAACACGGAGAAATCTGATTTTATACCCGGTTGTGATGCCTTCATAAACCGTGGACAGGCAAAGAAACGGAGAGAGTGCTCCTGTTATTCTCGTTGAAAGACTTGCTTTTCAGTCACGTTCTAGCATAAAGAAACAAAATGTGTCCGACTGATTCTTATAAATCCCTTTGGCAGAGTCACTTGTTGCGCAAGTGGCGAGACCAAGCTACACTTCTGGAGTGGCGAGAGAAAGGAGCTCCGTTCCAGTCGTTGGGGCGTCGTGTGCTGAACTGTTCCAAACTGACATCCAACACCCCTCTCGTAATAGACCTACCTACCAATACCCGTAACTCCCGGATCGAGCTTTCACAAATCTTTGAAACCGGCTGGACAGGTATATGCTACGCAGAGAGAACGGATTGGGTGTACAGTTGCATTCAGTACAATACAATTTCATTCACTACCAGGCACAACATGTTTGTGGGCGATTACTCAGCTCTTTGTGATCATTGGCTAATCATCGCGTCATTTTCCCTAGAAACAGTACAGTCGGCCTATTGAACATGTTTATTACATATCATTACTGTAACTATGTATCGTCCCACGGGTGGGAGATGGGCTACATTAGGCTACAAGTAAACCAATTGTGTCAATTACTGTACACAACTACCTAGGCTGAGCACAAGAAAGAACCCATTCAATAGGAAAACGTTCCGGTATCTATATAGGTGTTTTATAGCCTCTCTATTGACTTGTCCAAGTTCAGAGAAAGGCGACTTGTTATGATAGAAGTGATTATGATGTATTGTGATCATGGATCATTTGGAACGCATGTTTACGCACGGGCTAGTCCTTTTTTATAAACACAATCAAAACGCAAACAACAAATGCAGCATTTTATTGGTATTTGAAAAGCACATATATTGTTGACCTATTCACTAGTTACTTACGTTCGTTGCGTTGGAGGCTTGGTTTTAGAAATGGGTTCAAAACCAAGACTAACTATCCGCCCGTCTTCCACACGCATGTTTCTCATTTACAATCCTCAAGTGGCTTTAGTGATGGAAAAAAAATACGCCTTTTCATAAATCCATGAAATACAATTCAATTAAATTCCTGCGCGTATTTATTGGATATCGAATTCGAGTTCCATGGTGGAATTGATTCAGTTTTCCAGAGCAAATATTGGACATATTTGATGTCCTCTGGCTAACCATACGTATCCGTCTCTGTATTCCGAAACTGAATATGTTCCATTCCGGAGGCTGGTACCTCCGTTCTATTTCTATACCACGCCCAAAGCCATAGGAGGCTGTCTATAGCAAGCCCGTCATGTGCATTGATTTCCCAAAGTAGTAGTACGCCACTGGTGCAGATCTGCCCTGAAGTTATCCCAAATTGTAAATGCATTGGCAAGTACAAAAATAGCAAGGTGTATAGTGTTGCCTTACAGGCTATGCCAACTGCAGGTGTATTTATTTGTGTGTCCATTCTGTGTTATTTTACTTGTATATACAGTTGAAGTCAGAAGTTTACATACACCTTAGCCAAATACATTTTCACAATTCCTGACATTTAATCCGAGTAAAAATCCCCTGTTTTATGTCAGTTAGGATCACCACTTTATTTTAAGAATGTGAAAATGTCAGAATATTAGTAGAGATACTGATTTATGGAACACTATCTTTTATTTCCTTCATCACATTCCCAGTGGGCCAGAAGTTTACATACACTCAAATAGTATTTGGTTGCCTTCAAATTGTTCAAAACTTGGGTCAAGCGTTTAGGGTAGCCTTCTACAAGCTTCCCACAATAAGTTGGGTGAATTTTGGCCCATTCCTCCTGACAGAGCTGGTGTAACTGAGTCAGGTTTGTAGGCCTCCTTACTCGCACATGCTTTTTCAGTTCTGCCCAAACATTTTCTATAGGATTGAGGTCAGGGCTTTGTGATGGCCACTCCAATACCTTGACTTTGTTGTCCTTTAGCCATTTTGCCACAACTTTGTAAGTATGCTTGGTGTCATTGTCCATTTGGAAGACTCATTTGCAATTATGTTGGGAACCAGTATACCACGGCTAAAGGCTGTATCCAGGCACTCCGCGTTGCGTTGTAAAGGGACAGCGGATTTTGGTCATAATACCACACCCCTCGGGGCCTTATTGCTTAATTATCCACTTGAGCGCAACAAATGACAGGCTACAAACAACTTCTGAAAGGCTTGTTGACAAATGTCGTTCTTTGACGCCATCTAGTGGTTGAAGTTGAAAACACATTGCAAGTCAGAATGCAGGATATTGTTGTTGTCTTTATCGTGTTGATTTAAAATACTGATATAAGGATGTTTTACCAATAAAATTAAATCGATCAATTGAGGTCTTTGCAAGCAACCATATATATTTTTAGAATGCTAATAGAACTCTAATGAAAAACTATCCATGCCACAGTCAAAAACAGTCTGCGTTTCAGGCTCAACAGAACAGGGCTCCATAGCTCAGGGGTTAGAGCACTGGTCTTGTAAACCAGGGGTCGCGAGTTCAAATCTCGCTGGGGCCTGTACACTTTTTTTTTTCTTCCCTTTAATCGGATCAACACGTCGGTCTTTCACGTCCTAAACTTGGACAAGACAAAAAATAACTGCCACGATGCATTAGTCTCATTTTATTTTTGCTCACGTTAATGACGTTAATAAATGACGTATGTTGATCAGAGGAAAACAATGAATTGCCAATAAATGAAGATTAAAGGAACAACACAGAGGCTGAGAATAGCTTTTCCGTGCATATTGACACTTACAAATGGCCAATGGTGTATCTTTGCATCGGTAGGGTATTATTATCAACACGTACACATTGCCAATAGTGTATCTTTGCGCCGGTACTAGGTTAGCCGACCACAGAATGAAATGGAACACTAGCGAGATATGATGTAGCTACAGTAACGAGCTAAACTAACGTTAGTATAACCAAAGATACGATAACTGTCCCTATTCACCTGTGGGTAAAACCAAAGCTCTATTAATCTGTGTTATAAACGCTACGATGCTGCCTGCAATACCCTTACAGTAACGTTAGCTATGGGGTTGAAAAGTGCCCTTGAGCTGAGCAATACAGAAACAATGCGCTGTAGTAGCGAATAGTCGCTTTCCGAGCAAGTCGAGACGTGATCTACCCTACGACTTTTTAAAATCAAAATCTTTCCACTTTCTCTGCCAGTCAGAGCCCGGATAGCTCAGTCGGTAGAGCATCAGACTTTTAATCTGAGGGTCCAGGGTTCAAGTCCCTGTTCGGGCGGTAGTTTTTTTTTTACCGCTCTCGGTTGCCTTCTTCCTCATCTGCATAGACAGACCGAACGTTAACGAATATTATTATCGGCCTCGATAGCTTCTGTGACTGAGGTTAGTTGGAATCATGTTGGGAAATACATGCTATAACGTTACATCTGGTGTTAGACTTGTTAACTTTAGCTAGCTCGACAAACCCATCAAAACCATATTTTCAAGTAGAGAAGGACGCTTTTTAATACACAATACAATGTGTGATATTTAACAATTTTTCAAATAAGTGAACTGAAATTAAGAAAGCCAACCAAATTTTCCAACCGAACTAGCGATCGAGCTAGCGAACACGGTGCTCTCTAGTTAGCTAACGTTATCTAGTTGTATTGGATAGCTGCAAACAAGTCTGATACGTTGTGTGACATTATAGTAACAATACATTAACGCAATAATTACACCTAAAGCGTCGACTTCTCTTATAACTTACACGAGGGACAGTGTTTTAGTTGGTGTGTTCTTGCCTCACATTATTTAGCTAGCAGGCACATAACCAGCGCCAGGTCATGAAATCCCTCCGCCACAACCGCAGTGCCAAACCATCAAAGGCGCTACATGTTCAATCTGATGTCTGCCTTGGCTGTCAAGCATTTACCGTGATATGGCCTCTACAGAAGTCAGGGCATGTATACTTATTATACTATGCGGAGCAGCGCAGGGCTGTTGTGAAGGAAGATCAAATCAAATCACACTTTGTCACATGCGTCAAATACAACACGTGTAGACCTTAAAACTTGTTATGGATGGGGGCAGTATTGAGTAGCTTGGATAAATAAGGTGCCCAGAGTAAACTGTCTGCTACTCAGTCCCAGAAGCTAATATATGCATATTATTAGTATATTTGGTTAGCAAACACTCTGAAGTTCCTAAAACTGTTTGAATGATGTCTGTGAGTATAACAGAACTAATATGGCAGGCAAAAACCTGAGAAAAAATCCAACCAGGAAGTAGGAAATCTGAGGTTTGTAGTTTTTCAACTCATTGCCTATTGAATACACAGTGTCTATATTGCATATTGCACTGCCTAAGGCTTCCACTAGATGTCAACAGTCTTTAGAACCTTGTTTGATGCTTCTACTGTGAAGTGGGTGGCGAATGAGAGGGGATTGAGTCAGAGGTCTGCCAGAGAGGCATGAGCTGACCACGTGTGTTCACATACATTACACATAAGAGTAAGCTTGCTTTCCATTGCATTTCTACCGACAAAGGAATTCTCCGGTTGGAACATTATTGAAGATCTATGATAAAAACATCCTAAAGATTGATTCTATACATCGTTTGACACTTTTCTACAGACTGTAACGGAACTTTTTGACTTTTTGTCTGCAGGCGCGTCATGATTTTGGATTACTGGGCTAAACGCGTGAACAAAAAGGAGGTATTTGGACATAAATTATGGATTTTATCAAACATTTATTGTGGAACTGGGATTCCTGGGAGTGCATTCTGACGAAGATCATCAAAGGTAAGTGAATATTTATAATGCTATTTCTGACTTCTGTTGACTACACAACATGGTGGAAATCTGTTTGGGTTGTTTTGGTCTCTGAGTGCTGTACTCAGATTATTGCACGGTGTGCTTTTTTCGGTAAAGCTTTTTGACACAGCGGTTGCATTAAGGAGAAGTTTATCTAAAGTTCCATGCATAACAGTTGTATGTTTTAGCAATGTTTATTATGAGTATATCTGTAAATTGATGTGGCTCTCTGCAAAATCACTGGATGTTTAGGAACTACTGGAAAATAACGCGCCAATGTACACTGAGATTTTTTGATATAAATATTAACTTTATCAAACAAAACATACATGTATTGTGTAACATGAAGTCCTATTAGTATCATCTGATGAAGATCATCAAAGGTTAGTGATTAATTTATCTATTTTTCTGCTTTTTGTGACTCCTCTCTTTGGCTGGAAAAATGGCTGTGTTTTTCTGTGACTAGGCACTCACCTAACATAATCGCTTGGTGTGCTTTTGTCGTGAAGTCTTTTGAAATCGGACACTGTGGTGGGATTAACAAGAATTGTATCTTTAAAATGGTCTCAAATACTTATGAGATTTCTGTTGTTTGAATTTGGCTCCATGCACTTTCACTGGCTGTTGTTATATCGATCCCGTTAGCACGATCTCAGCCCAAAGAGGTTTAACCAACAGTGCAGTTCAAGAAGAGTTAAGAAAATATGTACCATATAAACGAAAGTAAAACATAATAAAAAGTAACACAATAAAATAATGTAAATAGTCCGGGTGGCCATTTGGTTAATTGTTCAGCAATTATGGGGGCTTGAAGCTGTTAAGGAGCCGTTTGTTCCTATACTTGATGCTCTGGTACCGCTTGCCATGCGGTAGCAGAAAAACAGTCCATGACTTGGGTGACTGGAGTCTCTGACACTTTTTTGGGCTTGGATGGAAAGGAAGCTTGGTCCCAGTGATGTACTGGGCCGTATGCACTACCCTCTGTAGCCTTACGGTCAGATGCCGAGCAGTTGCCATACCAGGTGGTGATGCAACCGGACAGGATGCTCTCGATGGTGCAGCTGTCAAGGAAGGGAGTTTATGTTTATACAAGACCTCCCGACCTCACCTACCTTCAACCAATCATGCCCTCTGCATTATTACAACATTTGAGAGGCCATGGCGATACGGTATGGAGCTCAAGTTGGTCTCTGCATGGCTCCGGGGGCCCGCAATTCTGTCACACCATCCATAGGGCACCTCAGACCACATTTTCGGATCAAGCACCAATTGGCTCTTAGCTTTGGGTAGTAAGCGAATTAACGGAACCGAATCACATTGGTGAAAGAGTTGTTCACTTGGCTCCCTGATTTGCATACTGCTACTTCTCCTTTTTGAGCTATTTATTTTTCTGCAGATACATTACAAACTAATTGTAAAGAGGGTGAGTCCTCACTGCAGAAACAATAAATAGTGAGGAGATCACAGCAATCTGGTGCATGTAGATTTTTTTTAAGTGCGTAAGAAAAAATACATTGTTTTTGCAGGACATCTAATAATTTGGCCAGATCTGACATATGGACCGGCTCGGAGCCAAATGATCCGGCTCACTGAAAAGACTCACCGAAAATGACAATCACTACAAAAGTTACAGGTGCTTGCGCCAGTTTCTCAAAACAGTTGACACAGGTTTACACTTTGTGAACAATAATATTTCTTACATTTGATCAAAGAAACGTAAATATAGCAAACATTCTTTATAATCATTTAGCAAATACATATATTTATTACGCATCATGTAATACGTTATAATAATACATTCATCTGTTATCGAGGATCCTTGGGACGTGCCTACCCCACAGAAGTTGAAATGTAAAATAGTTAATGTAAGGATTAAAGTATTGCTTGTGGATTAAGGTTAGGATTTAGGGTAGGGACGTCCCAAGTGTATCACTGACCCAAAAATAATCATAGTTTACTTTAAAATTATGGTGTACGTCTGCCCTCTTGTGGGGATATTGTCTATTACACATACTGTGATATCCCCTTTGATATCAAGCAAGGCCAGATTAAGTGACATTGATCTTGACTAGTAAACCTTCCAGTTACAATATCAGTAGCACCACCACCAGAGAGATGAATGATTCCTCCTTTATACCCTACCAGCTTCCCTTTCATATTCACACACTCAAAGGATCCTCCTTTATACCTCTCACCCCCCAATAAAATGCTTATGCTGGTGTAAAATCTCTAGCTTTAAACTGGAAGACTAGGCAGAACATCAGCAAAGACTGGGCCCTAGATAAAATAAACCCTGTATCATTTGATTCAAGGCAATCAAGCTACAGTCATTGGCTACCGATTCATATAGTAAACTATGATAGGAAGACATCCACATCCACTTCAGTGAACATAGAACATTTCATCCAACATTTCACGACAACAAAGAAGTTGGCAACCAGAACATACTACCTTCATACATAACTCAACTCCCTGTGCTACTCTTCTCCTGCTCTAGCAGTGTCCCACTTTCAGCTACTGGGAGATGGAGCTCCTCCTCTTCCTCTGTGCGTTCATCGATCCCCTCAGGACACGTGGCCTCATCAAGATGATCATCACAACAACTCTGGATTCTTCGGACTTCTGACAACGGTTGGCTGTCCTGAACTGGAACAGGAAGATCCTCAATGGACAGATGTGCTGGTGATGCTGTGTTGATCATCGTGGTGTCCTCTTTTCCCGTGACTGTGAAGCCCACTGTTGGCTGTCTCCTGTTTCTCTTGTGAATCGCCAGTAACACGAGCACACAAATGATTAACAGAAGTAGAATAATTATTCCTATCACTGTTACCTAATCCTTTCTCTATCAATCATTGCAGCCTCCGATCGCTTTTCTAGAGAAAGATAGAAAATAGTAGTGTTAGTGCAGCAAAGATAAGGGAAATGACAACAATATTATACTGAAGCAATAAGGCCCGAGGGGGTGTGGTCTTAGGCTGATATACCACGGCTGTCAGCCAATCAGCATTCAGGGCTCGAACCACCCAGTATATAATCTCAACTAGCGAAGACAACAATACAAAACAGCAAGACTGCCATGACTAAATACTATTCTCTTGAAATATTACACTAACACTACATCTACTACTATGATAATAATAAGACAAAGAACAATGTCTATACGTTAAAAAGTGAATATTAAATACAATACTTAAGTGAGAAAAGAATTCAATAGACATCCCACCTTTAACAGTGAGAGTGACTCCATGTGGATATCCTGGCTTACTATCCTGGTTGAAGAAGCACAGGTAGGTCCCCTGGTCAGACGGCGTACACCGGTGAAGGTGAGGGACAGGTCACCCTCTCCGTAACCATCCCTGGTCACTGATGTCCTGTCGATGAATCCAGGTCCAAGGTAGTATTGGTTGGGTCAATCTTCAGCACAGTCTGTCCATCTTTCTCCCACTGGACATACATTTTACCATCGGTTGCCTGCTTATTGGTTGAGCCATAGCAGTGAAGTGTGACATTATCTCCGACGTGAGCTGATATTTCTGTCGGGACTGTTAGATGATGAGGGAGAAGAGGGGTGGGCCTTGAATGGTGTGCCATTATGAAAGTAATTGAATTAGATATAGGTCTACATGGAATGTATGACAATTAAAGTGAATGGGGAAGGTGCTGGGGGGTTAAGGTTAGAGAGAAGGTGCTGGGGGTTAAAGTGAAGGGGGAAGGTGCTGGGGGGTTAAGGTTAGAGAGAAGGTGCTGGGGGTTAAAGTGAAGGGGGAAGGTGCTGGGGGGTTAAGGTTAGAGAGAAGGTGCTGGGGGTTAAAGTGAAGGGGGAAGGTGCTGGGGGGTTAAGGTTAGAGAGAAGGTGCTGGGGGTTAAAGTGAAGGGGGAAGGTGCAGGGGGGTTAAAGTCAGAGAGAAGGTGCTGGGGGGTTAAGGTCAGAGAGAAGGTGCTGGGGGTTAAAGTGAAGGGGGAAGGTGCTGGGGGGTTAAGGTTAGAGAGAAGGTGCTGGGGTTAAAGTGAAGGGGGAAGGTGCAGGGGGGTTAAAGTCAGAGAGAAGGTGCTGGGGGTTAAAGGTCAGAGAAGAAGGTGCTGGGGGTTTAAGGTCAGAGAGAAGGTGCTGGGGGGTTAAGGTCAGAGAGAAGGGGTGCTGGGGGTTTAGGAGGTCAGAGAGAAGGTGCTGGGGGTTAAGGGTGCAGAGTGAAGGTGCTGGGGGGGTTAAGGTCAAAGAGAAGGTGCTGGGGGTTAAGGTCAGAATGAAGGTTAAGGTCAGATCAGAGAGAGAGGTGCTGGGGGTTAAGGTCAGAGAGAAGGTGCTGGGGGGTTTAAAGTTAGCGTAGTGTGAAAGCCAAAAGGAGAGGAGTGGAGGATGAGGGAATGAAGGATAAATGGACATGAGTTGAATATTACAATATTGCTTCACATCTGCAACATCTTACCCAGAACATCTAGCTTCACATCTGCAACATTCAATATGTAAAGTTGTGTCATGTCTGTTCAGCTTACCCAGAACATCTAGCTTCACATCTGCAACAGTCCGTTTATCACAGACACACTCATATGAGCCCTTGTCATTGTACACCGCAGAGCTGATTGTGAGAGAGAGGTCTTTGTTGATTTCCACCCTCTTCTCAAAGCGCTTTCCTTCAATTAATTTTCCTTGGTCAATCTTGGCAACGTCCTGGCCATCCACAATCCTCCAAACGATGCCAATGTCACAGGTTGCATTGCAAGGGAGAGTGACAGAGTGCTTCAAATTCACAGTTTTAAGAATGATACCATTGCCAATCGAGGGGCATTCTGTGGAAATGGTCGGGAAGGAAAATAAATACAAGGATTATAATGTTTACATATTTGTATCCAAACTAAATCCTCCACATATTTAACATTAGGCTAATACAGTGAACACGCTCAATGATGTTGATCAAGAGGCCAGTTAACACAAAAAGAACATAGTGTATCTAAAATGATTCATTTAGGAAAAGCGTACCAAGAAGGCCAACCATCAATGTAAAAACACAGTAGAAGAGTTCCCAACCCATGCTGTGCTCTACTGCCCCAGGATTCAACATCTGTGAAATTGAACAAGCATTTTAAGATGTGGATTATTGTTGTTATGCCTAAACTATTTAGCCTACACTAAAATAGTAGCCTACTAAGAAACTATCGTCTTTGTTGCATAACGTTTTGCTGTGGTTTGCTACGGTGTGCACTACTGCTTGGGTGTGCACTATACACCCCTATGAAAAACTTTCTTTCAGACCATTGCCGTCCATTAAAACAACATTCATTCATCACATACACCTTACAAACTAAGAAACAAGTATCATATTCCACCCCCGACCCCCAAACAAACAGATTTTCAATAGAATATACTTAATTTACCAAACTATAGATTTTTTACCTAGGGCGTTGTCCTGAGAAATAACTACTTTCGTTTTCTTTTTCTTCATTGGACTATTTAAGGCGCATTACCGCCACCAACTGGACTGGAGTGTTAACCAGAGACAGGAAGGTCTAAATCCTACCCATGATTCTCATCTCCGTAAGGAAGCGAAATACATAATTAAATACTACAGCCGCTGAAGATTTTCCCAGCAGTTCACTTAATATTGGCTCTTTAATTTGTTTATTTATTTTGCACCCCGTTATTTTTATTTCTACTTTGCACATTCTTCCATTGCAAAACTACCATTCCAGTGTTTTACTTGCTATATTGTGTTTACTTTGCCACCATGGCCTTTTTTGCCTTTACCTCCTTCTCACCTCATTTGCTCACATTGTATATAGACTTGTTTATACTGTATTATTGACTGTATGTTTGTTTTACTCCATGTGTAACTCTGTGTCGTTGTATGTGTCGAACTGCTTTGCTTTATCTTGGCCAGGTCGCAATTGTAAATGAGAACTTGTTCTCAACTTGCCTACCTGGTTAAATAAAGGTGAAAAAAAACATTACTCCTTAAATCTAACAATAATCTCCCCTTTCCCTCCCATATTGCTGGCACTGAAATGGAACATGTTCCACTGTCTCCATCTCCTCCTGACAGTGATGACATCACCCAGTCGGTTGTTTTCCTACCAATTTCAATGTCCTGTTGAGCCTTGTGTTTCCCAGTCTCAGCCTTGTGATTACACTTTCCTCCCTGCCCCCTCTGCCTGAGGACCCCCTGCCCCCTCTGCCTGAGGACCTCCCTGCCCCTCTGCCTGAGGACCCCCTGCCCCTCTGCCTGAGGACCCCCCTGCCCCCTCTGCCTGAGGACCCCCTGCCCCCTCTGCCTGAGGACCCCTTCCCCTCTGCCCCTCCCTGCCCCCTCTGCCTGAGGACCCCCTGCCCCTCTGCCTGAGGACCCCCTTCCCTCTGCCTGAGGACCCCCTGCCCCCTCTGCCTGAGGACCTCCCTGCCCCCTCTGCCTGAGGACCTCCTTCCCCTCTGCCTGAGGACCCCTCTGCCTGAGGACTCCCTCTCCCCTCTGCCTGAGGACCTCCCTTCCCCCTCTGCCTGAGGACCTCCCTGCCCCCCCCCTCTGCCTGAGGACCCCCTGCCCCCTCTGCCTGAGGACCTCCCTGCCCCCTCTGCCTGAGGACCCCCTGCCCCCTCTGCCTGAGGACCTCCCTGCCCCCTCTGCCTGAGGACCTCCCTGCCCCCTCTGCCTGAGGACCTCCCTGCCCCCTCTGCCTGAGGACCTCCCTGTCCCCTCTGCCTGAGGACCTCCCTGCCCCCTCTGCCTGAGGACCTCCCTGCCCCCTCTGCCTGAGGACCTCCCTGCCCCCTCTGCCTGAGGACCTCCATGTCCCCTCTGCCTGAGGACCCCCTGCCCCCTCTGCCTGAGGACCTCCCTTCCCCCTCTGCCTGAGGACCTCCCTGCCCCCTCTGCCTGAGGACCTCCCTGCCCCCTCTGCCTGGAGGACCTCCCTGCCCCCTCTGCCTGAGGACCTCCCTGCCCCCCTCTGCCTGAGGACCTCCCTGCCCCCTCAGCCTGAGGACCTCCTGCCCCCACATTTTCCTAGATATGTGGGGG
>NC_068436.1:18016376-18138876 GCF_023373465.1 Oncorhynchus keta
GGTACATATAGTTGAAGTCGTAAGTTTCCATCCACTTAGGCTGGAGTCATTAAAACCTGTTTGTCAACCCCTCCCCACATTTCTTGCTAACAAACGATCGTTTTGGCAGACGGTTAGGACATCTACTTTGTGCATGACACAAGTCATTTTTCCAACAATTGTTTACATTGGGATTATTTCACTTATAATTCACTGTATCACAAATTCAGTGGGCCAGAAGTTTACATACAATAAGTTGGCTGTGCCTTTAAACAGTTTGTAAAATTCCCGAAAATGATGTCATGGCTTTAGAAGCTTCTGATAGGCTAATTGACATCCTTTGAGTCAATTGGAGGAGTACCTGTAGATGTATTTCAAGGCCTACCTTCAAACTCAGTGCCTCTTTGCTTGACTCCATGGGAAAAGCAAAGGAAATCAGGCAAGACCTCAGAAAGAAAATGTAGACCTCCACAAGTCTGGTTCCTCCTTGGGAGCAATTTCCAAACGCCTGAAGGTACCTCGCTCATCTGTAGAAACAATAGTACGCAAGTATAAACACCATGGTATGACGCAGGCGTCATACCGCTCAGGAAGGAGACGCGTTCTCTCTCCTAGAGATGAACGTACTTTGGGTCGAAAAGTGCAAATCCATCCCAGAACAACAGCAAAGGACCTTGTGAAGATGCTGGAGGAAACAGGTACAAAATGGTCTATATCCACAGGCAAACGAGTCCTATATCGACATACCCCGAGAGGCCGCTCAGCAAGGAAGAAGCTACTGCTCCAAAACCGCCATAAAAAAGCCATACTACAGTTTGGGGACAAAGATCCTAGTTTTTGGAGAAATGTCCTCTGGTCTGATGAAACAAAAATCGAACTGTTTGGCCATAATGACCATTGTTATGTTTGGAGGGAAAAGGGCTTTCAAGCCGAAGAACACCATCATGTTGTGGGGGTGCTTTGCTGCAGGAGGGTCTGGTGCACCACTAGAACACCTGGGAAGGACACTGCAGGGCAAATCGGTTTGCAATTTGAAGTGGTACATATGTGCGACAACCTACTAAATTCATAGTGACAGGTTGCACAAGTAAACAAGGAGCATAGACTATTTCCCTGACCGGGAATCGAACCCGGGCCGCGGCGGTGAGAGCGCCGAATCCTAACCACTAGACCACCAGGGAAGGATAATACAGTGCAAATCGGTTCTCAGTGTGAGCTGGTACATATGTGCGATAACCTTCTATATTCATTGTGACAGGTTGTACAAGTAAACATGTAGCAAAAGAGTAGTTCCCTGACCGGGAATCGAACCCGGGCCGCGGCGGTGAGAGCGCCGAATCCTAACCACTAGACCACCAGGGAAGGGTACTACAGTGCAATTCGTTTCCCAGTTTGAAATGGTACATATAGTTGAAGTCGTAAGTTTCCATCCACTTAGGCTGGAGTCATTAAAACCTGTTTGTCAACCCCTCCCCACATTTCTTGCTAACAAACGATCGTTTTGGCAGACGGTTAGGACATCTACTTTGTGCATGACACAAGTCATTTTTCCAACAATTGTTTACATTGGGATTATTTCACTTATAATTCACTGTATCACAAATTCAGTGGGCCAGAAGTTTACATACAATAAGTTGGCTGTGCCTTTAAACAGTTTGTAAAATTCCCGAAAATGATGTCATGGCTTTAGAAGCTTCTGATAGGCTAATTGACATCCTTTGAGTCAATTGGAGGAGTACCTGTAGATGTATTTCAAGGCCTACCTTCAAACTCAGTGCCTCTTTGCTTGACTCCATGGGAAAAGCAAAGGAAATCAGGCAAGACCTCAGAAAGAAAATGTAGACCTCCACAAGTCTGGTTCCTCCTTGGGAGCAATTTCCAAACGCCTGAAGGTACCTCGCTCATCTGTAGAAACAATAGTACGCAAGTATAAACACCATGGTATGACGCAGGCGTCATACCGCTCAGGAAGGAGACGCGTTCTCTCTCCTAGAGATGAACGTACTTTGGGTCGAAAAGTGCAAATCCATCCCAGAACAACAGCAAAGGACCTTGTGAAGATGCTGGAGGAAACAGGTACAAAATGGTCTATATCCACAGGCAAACGAGTCCTATATCGACATACCCCGAGAGGCCGCTCAGCAAGGAAGAAGCTACTGCTCCAAAACCGCCATAAAAAAGCCATACTACAGTTTGGGGACAAAGATCCTAGTTTTTGGAGAAATGTCCTCTGGTCTGATGAAACAAAAATCGAACTGTTTGGCCATAATGACCATTGTTATGTTTGGAGGGAAAAGGGGAGTTTCAAGCCGAAGAACACCATCATGTTGTGGGGGTGCTTTGCTGCAGGAGGGTCTGGTGCACCACTAGAACACCTGGGAAGGACACTGCAGGGCAAATCGGTTTGCAATTTGAAGTGGTACATATGTGCGACAACCTACTAAATTCATAGTGACAGGTTGCACAAGTAAACAAGGAGCATAGACTATTTCCCTGACCGGGAATCGAACCCGGGCCGCGGCGGTGAGAGCGCCGAATCCTAACCACTAGACCACCAGGGAAGGATAATACAGTGCAAATCGGTTCTCAGTGTGAGCTGGTACATATGTGCGATAACCTTCTATATTCATTGTGACAGGTTGCACAAGTAAACAAAGACTATTTCCCTGACCGGGAATCGGTTCTCAGTGTGAGCTGGTACATATGTGCGATAACCTTCTATATTCATTGTGACAGGTTGTACAAGTAAACATGTAGCAAAAGAGTAGTTCCCTGACCGGGAATCGAACCCGGGCCGCGGCGGTGAGAGCGCCGAATCCTAACCACTAGACCACCAGGGAAGGATAATACAGTGCAAATCGGTTCTCAGTGTGAGCTGGTACATATGTGCGATAACCTTCTATATTCATTGTGACAGGTTGTACAAGTAAACATGTAGCAAAAGAGTAGTTCCCTGACCGGGAATCGAACCCGGGCCGCGGCGGTGAGAGCGCCGAATCCTAACCACTAGACCACCAGGGAAGGGTACTACAGTGCAATTCGTTTCCCAGTTTGAAATGGTACATATAGTTGAAGTCGTAAGTTTCCATCCACTTAGGCTGGAGTCATTAAAACCTGTTTGTCAACCCCTCCCCACATTTCTTGCTAACAAACGATCGTTTTGGCAGACGGTTAGGACATCTACTTTGTGCATGACACAAGTCATTTTTCCAACAATTGTTTACATTGGGATTATTTCACTTATAATTCACTGTATCACAAATTCAGTGGGCCAGAAGTTTACATACAATAAGTTGGCTGTGCCTTTAAACAGTTTGTAAAATTCCCGAAAATGATGTCATGGCTTTAGAAGCTTCTGATAGGCTAATTGACATCCTTTGAGTCAATTGGAGGAGTACCTGTAGATGTATTTCAAGGCCTACCTTCAAACTCAGTGCCTCTTTGCTTGACTCCATGGGAAAAGCAAAGGAAATCAGGCAAGACCTCAGAAAGAAAATGTAGACCTCCACAAGTCTGGTTCCTCCTTGGGAGCAATTTCCAAACGCCTGAAGGTACCTCGCTCATCTGTAGAAACAATAGTACGCAAGTATAAACACCATGGTATGACGCAGGCGTCATACCGCTCAGGAAGGAGACGCGTTCTCTCTCCTAGAGATGAACGTACTTTGGGTCGAAAAGTGCAAATCCATCCCAGAACAACAGCAAAGGACCTTGTGAAGATGCTGGAGGAAACAGGTACAAAATGGTCTATATCCACAGGCAAACGAGTCCTATATCGACATACCCCGAGAGGCCGCTCAGCAAGGAAGAAGCTACTGCTCCAAAACCGCCATAAAAAAGCCATACTACAGTTTGGGGACAAAGATCCTAGTTTTTGGAGAAATGTCCTCTGGTCTGATGAAACAAAAATCGAACTGTTTGGCCATAATGACCATTGTTATGTTTGGAGGGAAAAGGGCTTTCAAGCCGAAGAACACCATCATGTTGTGGGGGTGCTTTGCTGCAGGAGGGTCTGGTGCACCACTAGAACACCTGGGAAGGACACTGCAGGGCAAATCGGTTTGCAATTTGAAGTGGTACATATGTGCGACAACCTACTAAATTCATAGTGACAGGTTGCACAAGTAAACAAGGAGCATAGACTATTTCCCTGACCGGGAATCGAACCCGGGCCGCGGCGGTGAGAGCGCCGAATCCTAACCACTAGACCACCAGGGAAGGATAATACAGTGCAAATCGGTTCTCAGTGTGAGCTGGTACATATGTGCGATAACCTTCTATATTCATTGTGACAGGTTGTACAAGTAAACATGTAGCAAAAGAGTAGTTCCCTGACCGGGAATCGAACCCGGGCCGCGGCGGTGAGAGCGCCGAATCCTAACCACTAGACCACCAGGGAAGGGTACTACAGTGCAATTCGTTTCCCAGTTTGAAATGGTACATATAGTTGAAGTCGTAAGTTTCCATCCACTTAGGCTGGAGTCATTAAAACCTGTTTGTCAACCCCTCCCCACATTTCTTGCTAACAAACGATCGTTTTGGCAGACGGTTAGGACATCTACTTTGTGCATGACACAAGTCATTTTTCCAACAATTGTTTACATTGGGATTATTTCACTTATAATTCACTGTATCACAAATTCAGTGGGCCAGAAGTTTACATACAATAAGTTGGCTGTGCCTTTAAACAGTTTGTAAAATTCCCGAAAATGATGTCATGGCTTTAGAAGCTTCTGATAGGCTAATTGACATCCTTTGAGTCAATTGGAGGAGTACCTGTAGATGTATTTCAAGGCCTACCTTCAAACTCAGTGCCTCTTTGCTTGACTCCATGGGAAAAGCAAAGGAAATCAGGCAAGACCTCAGAAAGAAAATGTAGACCTCCACAAGTCTGGTTCCTCCTTGGGAGCAATTTCCAAACGCCTGAAGGTACCTCGCTCATCTGTAGAAACAATAGTACGCAAGTATAAACACCATGGTATGACGCAGGCGTCATACCGCTCAGGAAGGAGACGCGTTCTCTCTCCTAGAGATGAACGTACTTTGGGTCGAAAAGTGCAAATCCATCCCAGAACAACAGCAAAGGACCTTGTGAAGATGCTGGAGGAAACAGGTACAAAATGGTCTATATCCACAGGCAAACGAGTCCTATATCGACATACCCCGAGAGGCCGCTCAGCAAGGAAGAAGCTACTGCTCCAAAACCGCCAAAGCCATACTACAGTTTGGGGACAAAGATCCTAGTTTTTGGAGAAATGTCCTCTGGTCTGATGAAACAAAAATCGAACTGTTTGGCCATAATGACCATTGTTATGTTTGGAGGGAAAAGGGCTTTCAAGCCGAAGAACACCATCATGTTGTGGGGGTGCTTTGCTGCAGGAGGGTCTGGTGCACCACTAGAACACCTGGGAAGGACACTGCAGGGCAAATCGGTTTGCAATTTGAAGTGGTACATATGTGCGACAACCTACTAAATTCATAGTGACAGGTTGCACAAGTAAACAAGGAGCATAGACTATTTCCCTGACCGGGAATCGAACCCGGGCCGCGGCGGTGAGAGCGCCGAATCCTAACCACTAGACCACCAGGGAAGGATAATACAGTGCAAATCGGTTCTCAGTGTGAGCTGGTACATATGTGCGATAACCTTCTATATTCATTGTGACAGGTTGTACAAGTAAACATGTAGCAAAGAGTAGTTCCCCCTGACCGGGAATCGAACCCGGGCCGCGGCGGTGAGAGCGCCGAATCCTAACCACTAGACCACCAGGGAAGGATAATACAGTGCAAATCGGTTCTCAGTGTGAGCTGGTACATATGTGCGATAACCTTCTATATTCATTGTGACAGGTTGTACAAGTAAACATGTAGCAAAAGAGTAGTTCCCTGACCGGGAATCGAACCCGGGCCGCGGCGGTGAGAGCGCCGAATCCTAACCACTAGACCACCAGGGAAGGGTACTACAGTGCAATTCGTTTCCCAGTTTGAAATGGTACATATAGTTGAAGTCGTAAGTTTCCATCCACTTAGGCTGGAGTCATTAAAACCTGTTTGTCAACCCCTCCCCACATTTCTTGCTAACAAACGATCGTTTTGGCAGACGGTTAGGACATCTACTTTGTGCATGACACAAGTCATTTTTCCAACAATTGTTTACATTGGGATTATTTCACTTATAATTCACTGTATCACAAATTCAGTGGGCCAGAAGTTTACATACAATAAGTTGGCTGTGCCTTTAAACAGTTTGTAAAATTCCCGAAAATGATGTCATGGCTTTAGAAGCTTCTGATAGGCTAATTGACATCCTTTGAGTCAATTGGAGGAGTACCTGTAGATGTATTTCAAGGCCTACCTTCAAACTCAGTGCCTCTTTGCTTGACTCCATGGGAAAAGCAAAGGAAATCAGGCAAGACCTCAGAAAGAAAATGTAGACCTCCACAAGTCTGGTTCCTCCTTGGGAGCAATTTCCAAACGCCTGAAGGTACCTCGCTCATCTGTAGAAACAATAGTACGCAAGTATAAACACCATGGTATGACGCAGGCGTCATACCGCTCAGGAAGGAGACGCGTTCTCTCTCCTAGAGATGAACGTACTTTGGGTCGAAAAGTGCAAATCCATCCCAGAACAACAGCAAAGGACCTTGTGAAGATGCTGGAGGAAACAGGTACAAAATGGTCTATATCCACAGGCAAACGAGTCCTATATCGACATACCCCGAGAGGCCGCTCAGCAAGGAAGAAGCTACTGCTCCAAAACCGCCATAAAAAAGCCATACTACAGTTTGGGGACAAAGATCCTAGTTTTTGGAGAAATGTCCTCTGGTCTGATGAAACAAAAATCGAACTGTTTGGCCATAATGACCATTGTTATGTTTGGAGGGAAAAGGGGGAGGCTTTCAAGCCGAAGAACACCATCATGTTGTGGGGGTGCTTTGCTGCAGGAGGGTCTGGTGCACCACTAGAACACCTGGGAAGGACACTGCAGGGCAAATCGGTTTGCAATTTGAAGTGGTACATATGTGCGACAACCTACTAAATTCATAGTGACAGGTTGCACAAGTAAACAAGGAGCATAGACTATTTCCCTGACCGGGAATCGAACCCGGGCCGCGGCGGTGAGAGCGCCGAATCCTAACCACTAGACCACCAGGGAAGGATAATACAGTGCAAATCGGTTCTCAGTGTGAGCTGGTACATATGTGCGAAACCTTCTATATTCATTGTGACAGGTTGTACAAGTAAACATGTAGCAAAGACTAGTTCCCTGACCGGGAATCGAACCCGGGCCGCGGCGGTGAGAGCGCCGAATCCTAACCACTAGACCACCAGGGAAGGATAATACAGTGCAAATCGGTTCTCAGTGTGAGCTGGTACATATGTGCGATAACCTTCTATATTCATTGTGACAGGTTGTACAAGTAAACATGTAGCAAAAGAGTAGTTCCCTGACCGGGAATCGAACCCGGGCCGCGGCGGTGAGAGCGCCGAATCCTAACCACTAGACCACCAGGGAAGGGTACTACAGTGCAATTCGTTTCCCAGTTTGAAATGGTACATATAGTTGAAGTCGTAAGTTTCCATCCACTTAGGCTGGAGTCATTAAAACCTGTTTGTCAACCCCTCCCCACATTTCTTGCTAACAAACGATCGTTTTGGCAGACGGTTAGGACATCTACTTTGTGCATGACACAAGTCATTTTTCCAACAATTGTTTACATTGGGATTATTTCACTTATAATTCACTGTATCACAAATTCAGTGGGCCAGAAGTTTACATACAATAAGTTGGCTGTGCCTTTAAACAGTTTGTAAAATTCCCGAAAATGATGTCATGGCTTTAGAAGCTTCTGATAGGCTAATTGACATCCTTTGAGTCAATTGGAGGAGTACCTGTAGATGTATTTCAAGGCCTACCTTCAAACTCAGTGCCTCTTTGCTTGACTCCATGGGAAAAGCAAAGGAAATCAGGCAAGACCTCAGAAAGAAAATGTAGACCTCCACAAGTCTGGTTCCTCCTTGGGAGCAATTTCCAAACGCCTGAAGGTACCTCGCTCATCTGTAGAAACAATAGTACGCAAGTATAAACACCATGGTATGACGCAGGCGTCATACCGCTCAGGAAGGAGACGCGTTCTCTCTCCTAGAGATGAACGTACTTTGGGTCGAAAAGTGCAAATCCATCCCAGAACAACAGCAAAGGACCTTGTGAAGATGCTGGAGGAAACAGGTACAAAATGGTCTATATCCACAGGCAAACGAGTCCTATATCGACATACCCCGAGAGGCCGCTCAGCAAGGAAGAAGCTACTGCTCCAAAACCGCCATAAAAAAGCCATACTACAGTTTGGGGACAAAGATCCTAGTTTTTGGAGAAATGTCCTCTGGTCTGATGAAACAAAAATCGAACTGTTTGGCCATAATGACCATTGTTATGTTTGGAGGGAAAAGGGCTTTCAAGCCGAAGAACACCATCATGTTGTGGGGGTGCTTTGCTGCAGGAGGGTCTGGTGCACCACTAGAACACCTGGGAAGGACACTGCAGGGCAAATCGGTTTGCAATTTGAAGTGGTACATATGTGCGACAACCTACTAAATTCATAGTGACAGGTTGCACAAGTAAACAAGGAGCATAGACTATTTCCCTGACCGGGAATCGAACCCGGGCCGCGGCGGTGAGAGCGCCGAATCCTAACCACTAGACCACCAGGGAAGGATAATACAGTGCAAATCGGTTCTCAGTGTGAGCTGGTACATATGTGCGATAACCTTCTATATTCATTGTGACAGGTTGCACAAGTAAACAAGGAGCATAGACTATTTCCCTGACCGGGAATCGAACCCGGGCCGCGGCGGTGAGAGCGCCGAATCCTAACCACTAGACCACCAGGGAAGGATAATACAGTGCAAATCGGTTCTCAGTGTGAGCTGGTACATATGTGCGATAACCTTCTATATTCATTGTGACAGGTTGTACAAGTAAACATGTAGCAAAAGAGTAGTTCCCTGACCGGGAATCGAACCCGGGCCGCGGCGGTGAGAGCGCCGAATCCTAACCACTAGACCACCAGGGAAGGGTACTACAGTGCAATTCGTTTCCCAGTTTGAAATGGTACATATAGTTGAAGTCGTAAGTTTCCATCCACTTAGGCTGGAGTCATTAAAACCTGTTTGTCAACCCCTCCCCACATTTCTTGCTAACAAACGATCGTTTTGGCAGACGGTTAGGACATCTACTTTGTGCATGACACAAGTCATTTTTCCAACAATTGTTTACATTGGGATTATTTCACTTATAATTCACTGTATCACAAATTCAGTGGGCCAGAAGTTTACATACAATAAGTTGGCTGTGCCTTTAAACAGTTTGTAAAATTCCCGAAAATGATGTCATGGCTTTAGAAGCTTCTGATAGGCTAATTGACATCCTTTGAGTCAATTGGAGGAGTACCTGTAGATGTATTTCAAGGCCTACCTTCAAACTCAGTGCCTCTTTGCTTGACTCCATGGGAAAAGCAAAGGAAATCAGGCAAGACCTCAGAAAGAAAATGTAGACCTCCACAAGTCTGGTTCCTCCTTGGGAGCAATTTCCAAACGCCTGAAGGTACCTCGCTCATCTGTAGAAACAATAGTACGCAAGTATAAACACCATGGTATGACGCAGGCGTCATACCGCTCAGGAAGGAGACGCGTTCTCTCTCCTAGAGATGAACGTACTTTGGGTCGAAAAGTGCAAATCCATCCCAGAACAACAGCAAAGGACCTTGTGAAGATGCTGGAGGAAACAGGTACAAAATGGTCTATATCCACAGGCAAACGAGTCCTATATCGACATACCCCGAGAGGCCGCTCAGCAAGGAAGAAGCTACTGCTCCAAAACCGCCATAAAAAAGCCATACTACAGTTTGGGGACAAAGATCCTAGTTTTTGGAGAAATGTCCTCTGGTCTGATGAAACAAAAATCGAACTGTTTGGCCATAATGACCATTGTTATGTTTGGAGGGAAAAGGGCTTTCAAGCCGAAGAACACCATCATGTTGTGGGGGTGCTTTGCTGCAGGAGGGTCTGGTGCACCACTAGAACACCTGGGAAGGACACTGCAGGGCAAATCGGTTTGCAATTTGAAGTGGTACATATGTGCGACAACCTACTAAATTCATAGTGACAGGTTGCACAAGTAAACAAGGAGCATAGACTATTTCCCTGACCGGGAATCGAACCCGGGCCGCGGAGAGCGGTGAGACGCCACCAGGGAATCCTAACCACTAGACCACCAGGGAAGGATAATACAGTGCAAATCGGTTCTCAGTCGGTTCTCAGTGTGAGCTGGTACATATGTGCGATAACCTTCTATATTCATTGTGACAGGTTGTACAAGTAAACATGTAGCAAAAGAGTAGTTCCCTGACCGGGAATCGAACCCGGGCCGCGGCGGTGAGAGCGCGCCGAATCCTAACCACTAGACCACCAGGGAAGGGTACTACAGTGCAATTCGTTTCCCAGTTTGAAATGGTACATATAGTTGAAGTCGTAAGTTTCCATCCACTTAGGCTGGAGTCATTAAAACCTGTTTGTCAACCCCTCCCCACATTTCTTGCTAACAAACGATCGTTTTGGCAGACGGTTAGGACATCTACTTTGTGCATGACACAAGTCATTTTTCCAACAATTGTTTACATTGGGATTATTTCACTTATAATTCACTGTATCACAAATTCAGTGGGCCAGAAGTTTACATACAATAAGTTGGCTGTGCCTTTAAACAGTTTGTAAAATTCCCGAAAATGATGTCATGGCTTTAGAAGCTTCTGATAGGCTAATTGACATCCTTTGAGTCAATTGGAGGAGTACCTGTAGATGTATTTCAAGGCCTACCTTCAAACTCAGTGCCTCTTTGCTTGACTCCATGGGAAAAGCAAAGGAAATCAGGCAAGACCTCAGAAAGAAAATGTAGACCTCCACAAGTCTGGTTCCTCCTTGGGAGCAATTTCCAAACGCCTGAAGGTACCTCGCTCATCTGTAGAAACAATAGTACGCAAGTATAAACACCATGGTATGACGCAGGCGTCATACCGCTCAGGAAGGAGACGCGTTCTCTCTCCTAGAGATGAACGTACTTTGGGTCGAAAAGTGCAAATCCATCCCAGAACAACAGCAAAGGACCTTGTGAAGATGCTGGAGGAAACAGGTACAAAATGGTCTATATCCACAGGCAAACGAGTCCTATATCGACATACCCCGAGAGGCCGCTCAGCAAGGAAGAAGCTACTGCTCCAAAACCGCCATAAAAAAGCCATACTACAGTTTGGGGACAAAGATCCTAGTTTTTGGAGAAATGTCCTCTGGTCTGATGAAACAAAAATCGAACTGTTTGGCCATAATGACCATTGTTATGTTTGGAGGGAAAAGGGCTTTCAAGCCGAAGAACACCATCATGTTGTGGGGGTGCTTTGCTGCAGGAGGGTCTGGTGCACCACTAGAACACCTGGGAAGGACACTGCAGGGCAAATCGGTTTGCAATTTGAAGTGGTACATATGTGCGACAACCTACTAAATTCATAGTGACAGGTTGCACAAGTAAACAAGGAGCATAGACTATTTCCCTGACCGGGAATCGAACCCGGGCCGCGGCGGTGAGAGCGCCGAATCCTAACCACTAGACCACCAGGGAAGGATAATACAGTGCAAATCGGTTCTCAGTGTGAGCTGGTACATATGTGCGATAACCTTCTATATTCATTGTGACAGGTTGTACAAGTAAACATGTAGCAAAAGAGTAGTTCCCTGACCGGGAATCGAACCCGGGCCGCGGCGGTGAGAGCGCCGAATCCTAACCACTAGACCACCAGGGAAGGGTACTACAGTGCAATTCGTTTCCCAGTTTGAAATGGTACATATAGTTGAAGTCGTAAGTTTCCATCCACTTAGGCTGGAGTCATTAAAACCTGTTTGTCAACCCCTCCCCACATTTCTTGCTAACAAACGATCGTTTTGGCAGACGGTTAGGACATCTACTTTGTGCATGACACAAGTCATTTTTCCAACAATTGTTTACATTGGGATTATTTCACTTATAATTCACTGTATCACAAATTCAGTGGGCCAGAAGTTTACATACAATAAGTTGGCTGTGCCTTTAAACAGTTTGTAAAATTCCCGAAAATGATGTCATGGCTTTAGAAGCTTCTGATAGGCTAATTGACATCCTTTGAGTCAATTGGAGGAGTACCTGTAGATGTATTTCAAGGCCTACCTTCAAACTCAGTGCCTCTTTGCTTGACTCCATGGGAAAAGCAAAGGAAATCAGGCAAGACCTCAGAAAGAAAATGTAGACCTCCACAAGTCTGGTTCCTCCTTGGGAGCAATTTCCAAACGCCTGAAGGTACCTCGCTCATCTGTAGAAACAATAGTACGCAAGTATAAACACCATGGTATGACGCAGGCGTCATACCGCTCAGGAAGGAGACGCGTTCTCTCTCCTAGAGATGAACGTACTTTGGGTCGAAAAGTGCAAATCCATCCCAGAACAACAGCAAAGGACCTTGTGAAGATGCTGGAGGAAACAGGTACAAAATGGTCTATATCCACAGGCAAACGAGTCCTATATCGACATACCCCGAGAGGCCGCTCAGCAAGGAAGAAGCTACTGCTCCAAAACCGCCATAAAAAAGCCATACTACAGTTTGGGGACAAAGATCCTAGTTTTTGGAGAAATGTCCTCTGGTCTGATGAAACAAAAATCGAACTGTTTGGCCATAATGACCATTGTTATGTTTGGAGGGAAAAGGGCTTTCAAGCCGAAGAACACCATCATGTTGTGGGGGTGCTTTGCTGCAGGAGGGTCTGGTGCACCACTAGAACACCTGGGAAGGACACTGCAGGGCAAATCGGTTTGCAATTTGAAGTGGTACATATGTGCGACAACCTACTAAATTCATAGTGACAGGTTGCACAAGTAAACAAGGAGCATAGACTATTTCCCTGACCGGGAATCGAACCCGGGCCGCGGCGGTGAGAGCGCCGAATCCTAACCACTAGACCACCAGGGAAGGGTACTACAGTGCAATTCGTTTCCCAGTTTGAAATGGTACATATAGTTGAAGTCGTAAGTTTCCATCCACTTAGGCTGGAGTCATTAAAACCTGTTTGTCAACCCCTCCCCACATTTCTTGCTAACAAACGATCGTTTTGGCAGACGGTTAGGACATCTACTTTGTGCATGACACAAGTCATTTTTCCAACAATTGTTTACATTGGGATTATTTCACTTATAATTCACTGTATCACAAATTCAGTGGGCCAGAAGTTTACATACAATAAGTTGGCTGTGCCTTTAAACAGTTTGTAAAATTCCCGAAAATGATGTCATGGCTTTAGAAGCTTCTGATAGGCTAATTGACATCCTTTGAGTCAATTGGAGGAGTACCTGTAGATGTATTTCAAGGCCTACCTTCAAACTCAGTGCCTCTTTGCTTGACTCCATGGGAAAAGCAAAGGAAATCAGGCAAGACCTCAGAAAGAAAATGTAGACCTCCACAAGTCTGGTTCCTCCTTGGGAGCAATTTCCAAACGCCTGAAGGTACCTCGCTCATCTGTAGAAACAATAGTACGCAAGTATAAACACCATGGTATGACGCAGGCGTCATACCGCTCAGGAAGGAGACGCGTTCTCTCTCCTAGAGATGAACGTACTTTGGGTCGAAAAGTGCAAATCCATCCCAGAACAACAGCAAAGGACCTTGTGAAGATGCTGGAGGAAACAGGTACAAAATGGTCTATATCCACAGGCAAACGAGTCCTATATCGACATACCCCGAGAGGCCGCTCAGCAAGGAAGAAGCTACTGCTCCAAAACCGCCATAAAAAAGCCATACTACAGTTTGGGGACAAAGATCCTAGTTTTTGGAGAAATGTCCTCTGGTCTGATGAAACAAAAATCGAACTGTTTGGCCATAATGACCATTGTTATGTTTGGGGGAAAAGGGGAGGCTTTCAAGCCGAAGAACACCATCATGTTGTGGGGGTGCTTTGCTGCAGGAGGGTCTGGTGCACCACTAGAACACCTGGGAAGGACACTGCAGGGCAAATCGGTTTGCAATTTGAAGTGGTACATATGTGCGACAACCTACTAAATTCATAGTGACAGGTTGCACAAGTAAACAAGGAGCATAGACTATTTCCCTGACCGGGAATCGAACCCGGGCCGCGGCGGTGAGAGCGCCGAATCCTAACCACTAGACCACCAGGGAAGGATAATACAGTGCAAATCGGTTCTCAGTGTGAGCTGGTACATATGTGCGATAACCTTCTATATTCATTGTGACAGGTTGTACAAGTAAACATGTAGCAAAAGAGTAGTTCCCTGACCGGGAATCGAACCCGGGCCGCGGCGGTGAGAGCGCCCGAATCCTAACCACTAGACCACCAGGGAAGGGTACTACAGTGCAATTCGTTTCCCAGTTTGAAATGGTACATATAGTTGAAGTCGTAAGTTTCCATCCACTTAGGCTGGAGTCATTAAAACCTGTTTGTCAACCCCTCCCCACATTTCTTGCTAACAAACGATCGTTTTGGCAGACGGTTAGGACATCTACTTTGTGCATGACACAAGTCATTTTTCCAACAATTGTTTACATTGGGATTATTTCACTTATAATTCACTGTATCACAAATTCAGTGGGCCAGAAGTTTACATACAATAAGTTGGCTGTGCCTTTAAACAGTTTGTAAAATTCCCGAAAATGATGTCATGGCTTTAGAAGCTTCTGATAGGCTAATTGACATCCTTTGAGTCAATTGGAGGAGTACCTGTAGATGTATTTCAAGGCCTACCTTCAAACTCAGTGCCTCTTTGCTTGACTCCATGGGAAAAGCAAAGGAAATCAGGCAAGACCTCAGAAAGAAAATGTAGACCTCCACAAGTCTGGTTCCTCCTTGGGAGCAATTTCCAAACGCCTGAAGGTACCTCGCTCATCTGTAGAAACAATAGTACGCAAGTATAAACACCATGGTATGACGCAGGCGTCATACCGCTCAGGAAGGAGACGCGTTCTCTCTCCTAGAGATGAACGTACTTTGGGTCGAAAAGTGCAAATCCATCCCAGAACAACAGCAAAGGACCTTGTGAAGATGCTGGAGGAAACAGGTACAAAATGGTCTATATCCACAGGCAAACGAGTCCTATATCGACATACCCCGAGAGGCCGCTCAGCAAGGAAGAAGCTACTGCTCCAAAACCGCCATAAAAAAGCCATACTACAGTTTGGGGACAAAGATCCTAGTTTTTGGAGAAATGTCCTCTGGTCTGATGAAACAAAAATCGAACTGTTTGGCCATAATGACCATTGTTATGTTTGGAGGGAAAAGGGCTTTCAAGCCGAAGAACACCATCATGTTGTGGGGGTGCTTTGCTGCAGGAGGGTCTGGTGCACCACTAGAACACCTGGGAAGGACACTGCAGGGCAAATCGGTTTGAATTTGAAGTGGTACATATGTGCGACAACCTACTAAATTCATAGTGACAGGTTGCACAAGTAAACAAGGAGCATAGACTATTTCCCTGACCGGGAATCGAACCCGGGCCGCGGCGGTGAGAGCGCCGAATCCTAACCACTAGACCACCAGGGAAGGATAATACAGTGCAAATCGGTTCTCAGTGTGAGCTGGTACATATGTGCGATAACCTTCTATATTCATTGTGACAGGTTGTACAAGTAAACATGTAGCAAAAGAGTAGTTCCCTGACCGGGAATCGAACCCGGGCCGCGGCGGTGAGAGCGCCGAATCCTAACCACTAGACCACCAGGGAAGGGTACTACAGTGCAATTCGTTTCCCAGTTTGAAATGGTACATATAGTTGAAGTCGTAAGTTTCCATCCACTTAGGCTGGAGTCATTAAAACCTGTTTGTCAACCCCTCCCCACATTTCTTGCTAACAAACGATCGTTTTGGCAGACGGTTAGGACATCTACTTTGTGCATGACACAAGTCATTTTTCCAACAATTGTTTACATTGGGATTATTTCACTTATAATTCACTGTATCACAAATTCAGTGGGCCAGAAGTTTACATACAATAAGTTGGCTGTGCCTTTAAACAGTTTGTAAAATTCCCGAAAATGATGTCATGGCTTTAGAAGCTTCTGATAGGCTAATTGACATCCTTTGAGTCAATTGGAGGAGTACCTGTAGATGTATTTCAAGGCCTACCTTCAAACTCAGTGCCTCTTTGCTTGACTCCATGGGAAAAGCAAAGGAAATCAGGCAAGACCTCAGAAAGAAAATGTAGACCTCCACAAGTCTGGTTCCTCCTTGGGAGCAATTTCCAAACGCCTGAAGGTACCTCGCTCATCTGTAGAAACAATAGTACGCAAGTATAAACACCATGGTATGACGCAGGCGTCATACCGCTCAGGAAGGAGACGCGTTCTCTCTCCTAGAGATGAACGTACTTTGGGTCGAAAAGTGCAAATCTCCCAGAACAACAGCAAAGGACCTTGTGAAGATGCTGGAGGAAACAGGTACAAAATGGTCTATATCCACAGGCAAACGAGTCCTATATCGACATACCCCGAGAGGCCGCTCAGCAAGGAAGAAGCTACTGCTCCAAAACCGCCATAAAAAAGCCATACTACAGTTTGGGGACAAAGATCCTAGTTTTTGGAGAAATGTCCTCTGGTCTGATGAAACAAAAATCGAACTGTTTGGCCATAATGACCATTGTTATGTTTGGAGGGAAAAGGGCTTTCAAGCCGAAGAACACCATCATGTTGTGGGGGTGCTTTGCTGCAGGAGGGTCTGGTGCACCACTAGAACACCTGGGAAGGACACTGCAGGGCAAATCGGTTTGCAATTTGAAGTGGTACATATGTGCGACAACCTACTAAATTCATAGTGACAGGTTGCACAAGTAAACAAGGAGCATAGACTATTTCCCTGACCGGGAATCGAACCCGGGCCGCGAGAGCGCCGAATCCTAACCACTAGACCACCAGGGAAGGATAATACAGTGCAAATCGGTTCTCAGTGCGATAACCTTCTATATTCATTGTGACAGGTTGTACAAGTAAACATGTAGCAAAAGAGTAGTTCCCTGACCGGGAATCGAACCCGGGCCGCGGCGGTGAGAGCGCCGAATCCTAACCACTAGACCACCAGGGAAGGGTACTACAGTGCAATTCGTTTCCCAGTTTGAAATGGTACATATAGTTGAAGTCGTAAGTTTCCATCCACTTAGGCTGGAGTCATTAAAACCTGTTTGTCAACCCCTCCCCACATTTCTTGCTAACAAACGATCGTTTTGGCAGACGGTTAGGACATCTACTTTGTGCATGACACAAGTCATTTTTCCAACAATTGTTTACATTGGGATTATTTCACTTATAATTCACTGTATCACAAATTCAGTGGGCCAGAAGTTTACATACAATAAGTTGGCTGTGCCTTTAAACAGTTTGTAAAATTCCCGAAAATGATGTCATGGCTTTAGAAGCTTCTGATAGGCTAATTGACATCCTTTGAGTCAATTGGAGGAGTACCTGTAGATGTATTTCAAGGCCTACCTTCAAACTCAGTGCCTCTTTGCTTGACTCCATGGGAAAAGCAAAGGAAATCAGGCAAGACCTCAGAAAGAAAATGTAGACCTCCACAAGTCTGGTTCCTCCTTGGGAGCAATTTCCAAACGCCTGAAGGTACCTCGCTCATCTGTAGAAACAATAGTACGCAAGTATAAACACCATGGTATGACGCAGGCGTCATACCGCTCAGGAAGGAGACGCGTTCTCTCTCCTAGAGATGAACGTACTTTGGGTCGAAAAGTGCAAATCCATCCCAGAACAACAGCAAAGGACCTTGTGAAGATGCTGGAGGAAACAGGTACAAAATGGTCTATATCCACAGGCAAACGAGTCCTATATCGACATACCCCGAGAGGCCGCTCAAAGGAAGAAGCTACTGCTCCAAAACCGCCATAAAAAAGCCATACTACAGTTTGGGGACAAAGATCCTAGTTTTTGGAGAAATGTCCTCTGGTCTGATGAAACAAAAATCGAACTGTTTGGCCATAATGACCATTGTTATGTTTGGAGGGAAAAGGGCTTTCAAGCCGAAGAACACCATCATGTTGTGGGGGTGCTTTGCTGCAGGAGGGTCTGGTGCACCACTAGAACACCTGGGAAGGACACTGCAGGGCAAATCGGTTTGCAATTTGAAGTGGTACATATGTGCGACAACCTACTAAATTCATAGTGACAGGTTGCACAAGTAAACAAGGAGCATAGACTATTTCCCTGACCGGGAATCGAACCCGGGCCGCGGCGGTGAGAGCGCCGAATCCTAACCACTAGACCACCAGGGAAGGATAATACAGTGCAAATCGGTTCTCAGTGTGAGCTGGTACATATGTGCGATAACCTTCTATATTCATTGTGACAGGTTGTACAAGTAAACATGTAGCAAAAGAGTAGTTCCCTGACCGGGAATCGAACCCGGGCCGCGGCGGTGAGAGCGCCGAATCCTAACCACTAGACCACCAGGGAAGGGTACTACAGTGCAATTCGTTTCCCAGTTTGAAATGGTACATATAGTTGAAGTCGTAAGTTTCCATCCACTTAGGCTGGAGTCATTAAAACCTGTTTGTCAACCCCTCCCCACATTTCTTGCTAACAAACGATCGTTTTGGCAGACGGTTAGGACATCTACTTTGTGCATGACACAAGTCATTTTTCCAACAATTGTTTACATTGGGATTATTTCACTTATAATTCACTGTATCACAAATTCAGTGGGCCAGAAGTTTACATACAATAAGTTGGCTGTGCCTTTAAACAGTTTGTAAAATTCCCGAAAATGATGTCATGGCTTTAGAAGCTTCTGATAGGCTAATTGACATCCTTTGAGTCAATTGGAGGAGTACCTGTAGATGTATTTCAAGGCCTACCTTCAAACTCAGTGCCTCTTTGCTTGACTCCATGGGAAAAGCAAAGGAAATCAGGCAAGACCTCAGAAAGAAAATGTAGACCTCCACAAGTCTGGTTCCTCCTTGGGAGCAATTTCCAAACGCCTGAAGGTACCTCGCTCATCTGTAGAAACAATAGTACGCAAGTATAAACACCATGGTATGACGCAGGCGTCATACCGCTCAGGAAGGAGACGCGTTCTCTCTCCTAGAGATGAACGTACTTTGGGTCGAAAAGTGCAAATCCATCCCAGAACAACAGCAAAGGACCTTGTGAAGATGCTGGAGGAAACAGGTACAAAATGGTCTATATCCACAGGCAAACGAGTCCTATATCGACATACCCCGAGAGGCCGCTCAGCAAGGAAGAAGCTACTGCTCCAAAACCGCCATAAAAAAGCCATACTACAGTTTGGGGACAAAGATCCTAGTTTTTGGAGAAATGTCCTCTGGTCTGATGAAACAAAAATCGAACTGTTTGGCCATAATGACCATTGTTATGTTTGGAGGGAAAAGGGCTTTCAAGCCGAAGAACACCATCATGTTGTGGGGGTGCTTTGCTGCAGGAGGGTCTGGTGCACCACTAGAACACCTGGGAAGGACACTGCAGGGCAAATCGGTTTGCAATTTGAAGTGGTACATATGTGCGACAACCTACTAAATTCATAGTGACAGGTTGCACAAGTAAACAAGGAGCATAGACTATTTCCCTGACCGGGAATCGAACCCGGGCTCAGCGGCGTGAGAGCGCCGAATCCTAACCACTAGACCACCAGGGAAGGATAATACAGTGCAAATCGGTTCTCAGTGTGAGCTGGTACATATGTGCGATAACCTTCTATATTCATTGTGACAGGTTGTACAAGTAAACATGTAGCAAAAGAGTAGTTCCCTGACCGGGAATCGAACCCGGGCCGCGGCGGTGAGAGCGCCGAATCCTAACCACTAGACCACCAGGGAAGGGTACTACAGTGCAATTCGTTTCCCAGTTTGAAATGGTACATATAGTTGAAGTCGTAAGTTTCCATCCACTTAGGCTGGAGTCATTAAAACCTGTTTGTCAACCCCTCCCCACATTTCTTGCTAACAAACGATCGTTTTGGCAGACGGTTAGGACATCTACTTTGTGCATGACACAAGTCATTTTTCCAACAATTGTTTACATTGGGATTATTTCACTTATAATTCACTGTATCACAAATTCAGTGGGCCAGAAGTTTACATACAATAAGTTGGCTGTGCCTTTAAACAGTTTGTAAAATTCCCGAAAATGATGTCATGGCTTTAGAAGCTTCTGATAGGCTAATTGACATCCTTTGAGTCAATTGGAGGAGTACCTGTAGATGTATTTCAAGGCCTACCTTCAAACTCAGTGCCTCTTTGCTTGACTCCATGGGAAAAGCAAAGGAAATCAGGCAAGACCTCAGAAAGAAAATGTAGACCTCCACAAGTCTGGTTCCTCCTTGGGAGCAATTTCCAAACGCCTGAAGGTACCTCGCTCATCTGTAGAAACAATAGTACGCAAGTATAAACACCATGGTATGACGCAGGCGTCATACCGCTCAGGAAGGAGACGCGTTCTCTCTCCTAGAGATGAACGTACTTTGGGTCGAAAAGTGCAAATCCATCCCAGAACAACAGCAAAGGACCTTGTGAAGATGCTGGAGGAAACAGGTACAAAATGGTCTATATCCACAGGCAAACGAGTCCTATATCGACATACCCCGAGAGGCCGCTCAGCAAGGAAGAAGCTACTGCTCCAAAACCGCCATAAAAAAGCCATACTACAGTTTGGGGACAAAGATCCTAGTTTTTGGAGAAATGTCCTCTGGTCTGATGAAACAAAAATCGAACTGTTTGGCCATAATGACCATTGTTATGTTTGGAGGGAAAAGGGCTTTCAAGCCGAAGAACACCATCATGTTGTGGGGGTGCTTTGCTGCAGGAGGGTCTGGTGCACCACTAGAACACCTGGGAAGGACACTGCAGGGCAAATCGGTTTGCAATTTGAAGTGGTACATATGTGCGACAACCTACTAAATTCATAGTGACAGGTTGCACAAGTAAACAAGGAGCATAGACTATTTCCCTGACCGGGAATCGAACCCGGGCCGCGGCGGTGAGAGCGCCGAATCCTAACCACTAGACCACCAGGGAAGGATAATACAGTGCAAATCGGTTCTCAGTGTGAGCTGGTACATATGTGCGATAACCTTCTATATTCATTGTGACAGGTTGTACAAGTAAACATGTAGCAAAAGAGTAGTTCCCTGACCGGGAATCGAACCCGGGCCGCGGCGGTGAGAGCGCCGAATCCTAACCACTAGACCACCAGGGAAGGGTACTACAGTGCAATTCGTTTCCCAGTTTGAAATGGTACATATAGTTGAAGTCGTAAGTTTCCATCCACTTAGGCTGGAGTCATTAAAACCTGTTTGTCAACCCCTCCCCACATTTCTTGCTAACAAACGATCGTTTTGGCAGACGGTTAGGACATCTACTTTGTGCATGACACAAGTCATTTTTCCAACAATTGTTTACATTGGGATTATTTCACTTATAATTCACTGTATCACAAATTCAGTGGGCCAGAAGTTTACATACAATAAGTTGGCTGTGCCTTTAAACAGTTTGTAAAATTCCCGAAAATGATGTCATGGCTTTAGAAGCTTCTGATAGGCTAATTGACATCCTTTGAGTCAATTGGAGGAGTACCTGTAGATGTATTTCAAGGCCTACCTTCAAACTCAGTGCCTCTTTGCTTGACTCCATGGGAAAAGCAAAGGAAATCAGGCAAGACCTCAGAAAGAAAATGTAGACCTCCACAAGTCTGGTTCCTCCTTGGGAGCAATTTCCAAACGCCTGAAGGTACCTCGCTCATCTGTAGAAACAATAGTACGCAAGTATAAACACCATGGTATGACGCAGGCGTCATACCGCTCAGGAAGGAGACGCGTTCTCTCTCCTAGAGATGAACGTACTTTGGGTCGAAAAGTGCAAATCCATCCCAGAACAACAGCAAAGGACCTTGTGAAGATGCTGGAGGAAACAGGTACAAAATGGTCTATATCCACAGGCAAACGAGTCCTATATCGACATACCCCGAGAGGCCGCTCAGCAAGGAAGAAGCTACTGCTCCAAAACCGCCATAAAAAAGCCATACTACAGTTTGGGGACAAAGATCCTAGTTTTTGGAGAAATGTCCTCTGGTCTGATGAAACAAAAATCGAACTGTTTGGCCATAATGACCATTGTTATGTTTGGAGGGAAAAGGGGGAGGCTTTCAAGCCGAAGAACACCATCATGTTGTGGGGGTGCTTTGCTGCAGGAGGGTCTGGTGCACCACTAGAACACCTGGGAAGGACACTGCAGGGCAAATCGGTTTGCAATTTGAAGTGGTACATATGTGCGACAACCTACTAAATTCATAGTGACAGGTTGCACAAGTAAACAAGGAGCATAGACTATTTCCTGACCGGGAATCGAACCCGGGCCGCGGCGGTGAGAGCGCCGAATCCTAACCACTAGACCACCAGGGAAGGATAATACAGTGCAAATCGGTTCTCAGTGTGAGCTGGTACATATGTGCGATAACCTTCTATATTCATTGTGACAGGTTGTACAAGTAAACATGTAGCAAAAGAGTAGTTCCCTGACCGGGAATCGAACCCGGGCCGCGGCGGTGAGAGCGCCGAATCCTAACCACTAGACCACCAGGGAAGGGTACTACAGTGCAATTCGTTTCCCAGTTTGAAATGGTACATATAGTTGAAGTCGTAAGTTTCCATCCACTTAGGCTGGAGTCATTAAAACCTGTTTGTCAACCCCTCCCCACATTTCTTGCTAACAAACGATCGTTTTGGCAGACGGTTAGGACATCTACTTTGTGCATGACACAAGTCATTTTTCCAACAATTGTTTACATTGGGATTATTTCACTTATAATTCACTGTATCACAAATTCAGTGGGCCAGAAGTTTACATACAATAAGTTGGCTGTGCCTTTAAACAGTTTGTAAAATTCCCGAAAATGATGTCATGGCTTTAGAAGCTTCTGATAGGCTAATTGACATCCTTTGAGTCAATTGGAGGAGTACCTGTAGATGTATTTCAAGGCCTACCTTCAAACTCAGTGCCTCTTTGCTTGACTCCATGGGAAAAGCAAAGGAAATCAGGCAAGACCTCAGAAAGAAAATGTAGACCTCCACAAGTCTGGTTCCTCCTTGGGAGCAATTTCCAAACGCCTGAAGGTACCTCGCTCATCTGTAGAAACAATAGTACGCAAGTATAAACACCATGGTATGACGCAGGCGTCATACCGCTCAGGAAGGAGACGCGTTCTCTCTCCTAGAGATGAACGTACTTTGGGTCGAAAAGTGCAAATCCATCCCAGAACAACAGCAAAGGACCTTGTGAAGATGCTGGAGGAAACAGGTACAAAATGGTCTATATCCACAGGCAAACGAGTCCTATATCGACATACCCCGAGAGGCCGCTCAGCAAGGAAGAAGCTACTGCTCCAAAACCGCCATAAAAAAGCCATACTACAGTTTGGGGACAAAGATCCTAGTTTTTGGAGAAATGTCCTCTGGTCTGATGAAACAAAAATCGAACTGTTTGGCCATAATGACCATTGTTATGTTTGGAGGGAAAAGGGCTTTCAAGCCGAAGAACACCATCATGTTGTGGGGGTGCTTTGCTGCAGGAGGGTCTGGTGCACCACTAGAACACCTGGGAAGGACACTGCAGGGCAAATCGGTTTGCAATTTGAAGTGGTACATATGTGCGACAACCTACTAAATTCATAGTGACAGGTTGCACAAGTAAACAAGGAGCATAGACTATTTCCCTGACCGGGAATCGAACCCGGGCCGCGGCGGTGAGAGCGCCGAATCCTAACCACTAGACCACCAGGGAAGGATAATACAGTGCAAATCGGTTCTCAGTGTGAGCTGGTACATATGTGCGATAACCTTCTATATTCATTGTGACAGGTTGTACAAGTAAACATGTAGCAAAAGAGTAGTTCCCTGACCGGGAATCGAACCCGGGCCGCGGCGGTGAGAGCGCCGAATCCTAACCACTAGACCACCAGGGAAGGGTACTACAGTGCAATTCGTTTCCCAGTTTGAAATGGTACATATAGTTGAAGTCGTAAGTTTCCATCCACTTAGGCTGGAGTCATTAAAACCTGTTTGTCAACCCCTCCCCACATTTCTTGCTAACAAACGATCGTTTTGGCAGACGGTTAGGACATCTACTTTGTGCATGACACAAGTCATTTTTCCAACAATTGTTTACATTGGGATTATTTCACTTATAATTCACTGTATCACAAATTCAGTGGGCCAGAAGTTTACATACAATAAGTTGGCTGTGCCTTTAAACAGTTTGTAAAATTCCCGAAAATGATGTCATGGCTTTAGAAGCTTCTGATAGGCTAATTGACATCCTTTGAGTCAATTGGAGGAGTACCTGTAGATGTATTTCAAGGCCTACCTTCAAACTCAGTGCCTCTTTGCTTGACTCCATGGGAAAAGCAAAGGAAATCAGGCAAGACCTCAGAAAGAAAATGTAGACCTCCACAAGTCTGGTTCCTCCTTGGGAGCAATTTCCAAACGCCTGAAGGTACCTCGCTCATCTGTAGAAACAATAGTACGCAAGTATAAACACCATGGTATGACGCAGGCGTCATACCGCTCAGGAAGGAGACGCGTTCTCTCTCCTAGAGATGAACGTACTTTGGGTCGAAAAGTGCAAATCCATCCCAGAACAACAGCAAAGGACCTTGTGAAGATGCTGGAGGAAACAGGTACAAAATGGTCTATATCCACAGGCAAACGAGTCCTATATCGACATACCCCGAGAGGCCGCTCAGCAAGGAAGAAGCTACTGCTCCAAAACCGCCATAAAAAAGCCATACTACAGTTTGGGGACAAAGATCCTAGTTTTTGGAGAAATGTCCTCTGGTCTGATGAAACAAAAATCGAACTGTTTGGCCATAATGACCATTGTTATGTTTGGAGGGAAAAGGGCTTTCAAGCCGAAGAACACCATCATGTTGTGGGGGTGCTTTGCTGCAGGAGGGTCTGGTGCACCACTAGAACACCTGGGAAGGACACTGCAGGGCAAATCGGTTTGCAATTTGAAGTGGTACATATGTGCGACAACCTACTAAATTCATAGTGACAGGTTGCACAAGTAAACAAGGAGCATAGACTATTTCCCTGACCGGGAATCGAACCCGGGCCGCGGCGGTGAGAGCGCCGAATCCTAACCACTAGACCACCAGGGAAGGATAATACAGTGCAAATCGGTTCTCAGTGTGAGCTGGTACATATGTGCGATAACCTTCTATATTCATTGTGACAGGTTGTACAAGTAAACATGTAGCAAAAGAGTAGTTCCCTGACCGGGAATCGAACCCGGGCCGCGGCGGTGAGAGCGCCGAATCCTAACCACTAGACCACCAGGGAAGGGTACTACAGTGCAATTCGTTTCCCAGTTTGAAATGGTACATATAGTTGAAGTCGTAAGTTTCCATCCACTTAGGCTGGAGTCATTAAAACCTGTTTGTCAACCCCTCCCCACATTTCTTGCTAACAAACGATCGTTTTGGCAGACGGTTAGGACATCTACTTTGTGCATGACACAAGTCATTTTTCCAACAATTGTTTACATTGGGATTATTTCACTTATAATTCACTGTATCACAAATTCAGTGGGCCAGAAGTTTACATACAATAAGTTGGCTGTGCCTTTAAACAGTTTGTAAAATTCCCGAAAATGATGTCATGGCTTTAGAAGCTTCTGATAGGCTAATTGACATCCTTTGAGTCAATTGGAGGAGTACCTGTAGATGTATTTCAAGGCCTACCTTCAAACTCAGTGCCTCTTTGCTTGACTCCATGGGAAAAGCAAAGGAAATCAGGCAAGACCTCAGAAAGAAAATGTAGACCTCCACAAGTCTGGTTCCTCCTTGGGAGCAATTTCCAAACGCCTGAAGGTACCTCGCTCATCTGTAGAAACAATAGTACGCAAGTATAAACACCATGGTATGACGCAGGCGTCATACCGCTCAGGAAGGAGACGCGTTCTCTCTCCTAGAGATGAACGTACTTTGGGTCGAAAAGTGCAAATCCATCCCAGAACAACAGCAAAGGACCTTGTGAAGATGCTGGAGGAAACAGGTACAAAATGGTCTATATCCACAGGCAAACGAGTCCTATATCGACATACCCCGAGAGGCCGCTCAGCAAGGAAGAAGCTACTGCTCCAAAACCGCCATAAAAAAGCCATACTACAGTTTGGGGACAAAGATCCTAGTTTTTGGAGAAATGTCCTCTGGTCTGATGAAACAAAAATCGAACTGTTTGGCCATAATGACCATTGTTATGTTTGGAGGGAAAAGGGGAGGCTTTCAAGCCGAAGAACACCATCATGTTGTGGGGGTGCTTTGCTGCAGGAGGGAACACCTGGGAAGGACACTCTGGTCACCACTAGAACACCTGGGAAGGACACTGGGGCAAATCGGTTTGCAATGTGCACATAGTGACAGGTTGCACAAGTAAACAAGAGCATACCTGACCGGAATCGGACACTCCTAACCACTAGACCACCAGGGAAGGATAATACAGTGCAAATCGGTTCTCAGTGTGAGCTGGTACATATGTGCGATAACCTTCTATATTCATTGTGACAGGTTGCACAAGTAAACAAGGAGCATAGACTATTTCCCTGACCGGGAATCAAACCCGGGCCGCGGCGGTGAGAGCGCCGAATCCTAACCACTAGACCACCAGGGAAGGGTACTACAGTGCAATTCGTTTCCCAGTTTGAAATGGTACATATAGTTGAAGTCGTAAGTTTCCATCCACTTAGGCTGGAGTCATTAAAACCTGTTTGTCAACCCCTCCCCACATTTCTTGCTAACAAACGATCGTTTTGGCAGACGGTTAGGACATCTACTTTGTGCATGACACAAGTCATTTTTCCAACAATTGTTTACATTGGGATTATTTCACTTATAATTCACTGTATCACAAATTCAGTGGGCCAGAAGTTTACATACAATAAGTTGGCTGTGCCTTTAAACAGTTTGTAAAATTCCCGAAAATGATGTCATGGCTTTAGAAGCTTCTGATAGGCTAATTGACATCCTTTGAGTCAATTGGAGGAGTACCTGTAGATGTATTTCAAGGCCTACCTTCAAACTCAGTGCCTCTTTGCTTGACTCCATGGGAAAAGCAAAGGAAATCAGGCAAGACCTCAGAAAGAAAATGTAGACCTCCACAAGTCTGGTTCCTCCTTGGGAGCAATTTCCAAACGCCTGAAGGTACCTCGCTCATCTGTAGAAACAATAGTACGCAAGTATAAACACCATGGTATGACGCAGGCGTCATACCGCTCAGGAAGGAGACGCGTTCTCTCTCCTAGAGATGAACGTACTTTGGGTCGAAAAGTGCAAATCCATCCCAGAACAACAGCAAAGGACCTTGTGAAGATGCTGGAGGAAACAGGTACAAAATGGTCTATATCCACAGGCAAATGAGTCCTATATCGACATACCCCGAGAGGCCGCTCAGCAAGGAAGAAGCTACTGCTCCAAAACCGCCATAAAAAAGCCATACTACAGTTTGGGGACAAAGATCCTAGTTTTTGGAGAAATGTCCTCTGGTCTGATGAAACAAAAATCGAACTGTTTGGCCATAATGACCATTGTTATGTTTGGAGGGAAAAGTGCTTTCAAGCCGAAGAACACCATCATGTTGTGGGGGTGCTTTGCTGCAGGACGGTCTGGTGCACCACTAGAACACCTGGGAAGGACACTGCAGGGCAAATCGGTTTGCAATTTGAAGTGGTACATATGTGCGACAACCTACTAAATTCATAGTGACAGGTTGCACAAGTAAACAAGGAGCATAGACTACTTCCCTGACCGGGAATCGAACCCGGGCCGCGGCGGTGAGAGCGCCGAATCCTAACCACTAGACCACCAGGGAAGGATAATACAGTGCAAATCGGTTCTCAGTGTGAGCTGGTACATATGTGCGATAACCTTCTATATTCATTGTGACAGGTTGTACAAGTAAACATGTAGCAAAAGTTTCCCTGAAATCGGTACGCCGAATCCTAACCACTAGACCACCAGGGAAGGGTACTACAGTGCAAGTTTCCCAGTTTGAAATGGTATCCAGTTGAAGTTAGGCTGGCTGGAGTCATTAAAACCTGTTTGTCAACCCCTCCCCACATTTCTTGCTAACAAACGATCGTTTTGGCAGACGGTTAGGACATCTACTTTGTGCATGACACAAGTCATTTTTCCAACAATTGTTTACATTGGGATTATTTCACTTATAATTCACTGTATCACAAATTCAGTGGGCCAGAAGTTTACATACAATAAGTTGGCTGTGCCTTTAAACAGTTTGTAAAATTCCCGAAAATGATGTCATGGCTTTAGAAGCTTCTGATAGGCTAATTGACATCCTTTGAGTCAATTGGAGGAGTACCTGTAGATGTATTTCAAGGCCTACCTTCAAACTCAGTGCCTCTTTGCTTGACTCCATGGGAAAAGCAAAGGAAATCAGGCAAGACCTCAGAAAGAAAATGTAGACCTCCACAAGTCTGGTTCCTCCTTGGGAGCAATTTCCAAACGCCTGAAGGTACCTCGCTCATCTGTAGAAACAATAGTACGCAAGTATAAACACCATGGTATGACGCAGGCGTCATACCGCTCAGGAAGGAGACGCGTTCTCTCTCCTAGAGATGAACGTACTTTGGGTCGAAAAGTGCAAATCCATCCCAGAACAACAGCAAAGGACCTTGTGAAGATGCTGGAGGAAACAGGTACAAAATGGTCTATATCCACAGGCAAACGAGTCCTATATCGACATACCCCGAGAGGCCGCTCAGCAAGGAAGAAGCTACTGCTCCAAAACCGCCATAAAAAAGCCATACTACAGTTTGGGGACAAAGATCCTAGTTTTTGGAGAAATGTCCTCTGGTCTGATGAAACAAAAATCGAACTGTTTGGCCATAATGACCATTGTTATGTTTGGAGGGAAAAGGGGGAGGCTTTCAAGCCGAAGAACACCATCATGTTGTGGGGGTGCTTTGCTGCAGGAGGGTCTGGTGCACCACTAGAACACCTGGGAAGGACACTGCAGGGCAAATCGGTTTGCAATTTGAAGTGGTACATATGTGCGACAACCTACTAAATTCATAGTGACAGGTTGCACAAGTAAACAAGGAGCATAGACTATTTCCCTGACCGGGAATCGAACCCGGGCCGCGGCGGTGAGAGCGCCGAATCCTAACCACTAGACCACCAGGGAAGGATAATACAGTGCAAATCGGTTCTCAGTGTGAGCTGGTACATATGTGCGATAACCTTCTATATTCATTGTGACAGGTTGTACAAGTAAACATGTAGCAAAAGAGTCATTCCCTGACCGGGAATCGAACCCGGGCCGCGGCGGTGAGAGCGCCGAATCCTAACCACTAGACCACCAGGGAAGGGTACTACAGTGCAATTCGTTTCCCAGTTTGAAATGGTACATATAGTTGAAGTCGTAAGTTTCCATCCACTTAGGCTGGAGTCATTAAAACCTGTTTGTCAACCCCTCCCCACATTTCTTGCTAACAAACGATCGTTTTGGCAGACGGTTAGGACATCTACTTTGTGCATGACACAAGTCATTTTTCCAACAATTGTTTACATTGGGATTATTTCACTTATAATTCACTGTATCACAAATTCAGTGGGCCAGAAGTTTACATACAATAAGTTGGCTGTGCCTTTAAACAGTTTGTAAAATTCCCGAAAATGATGTCATGGCTTTAGAAGCTTCTGATAGGCTAATTGACATCCTTTGAGTCAATTGGAGGAGTACCTGTAGATGTATTTCAAGGCCTACCTTCAAACTCAGTGCCTCTTTGCTTGACTCCATGGGAAAAGCAAAGGAAATCAGGCAAGACCTCAGAAAGAAAATGTAGACCTCCACAAGTCTGGTTCCTCCTTGGGAGCAATTTCCAAACGCCTGAAGGTACCTCGCTCATCTGTAGAAACAATAGTACGCAAGTATAAACACCATGGTATGACGCAGGCGTCATACCGCTCAGGAAGGAGACGCGTTCTCTCTCCTAGAGATGAACGTACTTTGGGTCGAAAAGTGCAAATCCATCCCAGAACAACAGCAAAGGACCTTGTGAAGATGCTGGAGGAAACAGGTACAAAATGGTCTATATCCACAGGCAAACGAGTCCTATATCGACATACCCCGAGAGGCCGCTCAGCAAGGAAGAAGCTACTGCTCCAAAACCGCCATAAAAAAGCCATACTACAGTTTGGGGACAAAGATCCTAGTTTTTGGAGAAATGTCCTCTGGTCTGATGAAACAAAAATCGAACTGTTTGGCCATAATGACCATTGTTATGTTTGGAGGGAAAAGGGGGAGGCTTTCAAGCCGAAGAACACCATCATGTTGTGGGGGTGCTTTGCTGCAGGAGGGTCTGGTGCACCACTAGAACACCTGGGAAGGACACTGCAGGGCAAATCGGTTTGCAATTTGAAGTGGTACATATGTGCGACAACCTACTAAATTCATAGTGACAGGTTGCACAAGTAAACAAGGAGCATAGACTATTTCCCTGACCGGGAATCGAACCCGGGCCGCGGCGGTGAGAGCGCCGAATCCTAACCACTAGACCACCAGGGAAGGATAATACAGTGCAAATCGGTTCTCAGTGTGAGCTGGTACATATGTGCGATAACCTTCTATATTCATTGTGACAGGTTGTACAAGTAAACATGTAGCAAAAGAGTAGTTCCCTGACCGGGAATCGAACCCGGGCCGCGGCGGTGAGAGCGCCGAATCCTAACCACTAGACCACCAGGGAAGGGTACTACAGTGCAATTCGTTTCCCAGTTTGAAATGGTACATATAGTTGAAGTCGTAAGTTTCCATCCACTTAGGCTGGAGTCATTAAAACCTGTTTGTCAACCCCTCCCCACATTTCTTGCTAACAAACGATCGTTTTGGCAGACGGTTAGGACATCTACTTTGTGCATGACACAAGTCATTTTTCCAACAATTGTTTACATTGGGATTATTTCACTTATAATTCACTGTATCACAAATTCAGTGGGCCAGAAGTTTACATACAATAAGTTGGCTGTGCCTTTAAACAGTTTGTAAAATTCCCGAAAATGATGTCATGGCTTTAGAAGCTTCTGATAGGCTAATTGACATCCTTTGAGTCAATTGGAGGAGTACCTGTAGATGTATTTCAAGGCCTACCTTCAAACTCAGTGCCTCTTTGCTTGACTCCATGGGAAAAGCAAAGGAAATCAGGCAAGACCTCAGAAAGAAAATGTAGACCTCCACAAGTCTGGTTCCTCCTTGGGAGCAATTTCCAAACGCCTGAAGGTACCTCGCTCATCTGTAGAAACAATAGTACGCAAGTATAAACACCATGGTATGACGCAGGCGTCATACCGCTCAGGAAGGAGACGCGTTCTCTCTCCTAGAGATGAACGTACTTTGGGTCGAAAAGTGCAAATCCATCCCAGAACAACAGCAAAGGACCTTGTGAAGATGCTGGAGGAAACAGGTACAAAATGGTCTATATCCACAGGCAAACGAGTCCTATATCGACATACCCCGAGAGGCCGCTCAGCAAGGAAGAAGCTACTGCTCCAAAACCGCCATAAAAAAGCCATACTACAGTTTGGGGACAAAGATCCTAGTTTTTGGAGAAATGTCCTCTGGTCTGATGAAACAAAAATCGAACTGTTTGGCCATAATGACCATTGTTATGTTTGGAGGGAAAAGGGCTTTCAAGCCGAAGAACACCATCATGTTGTGGGGGTGCTTTGCTGCAGGAGGGTCTGGTGCACCACTAGAACACCTGGGAAGGACACTGCAGGGCAAATCGGTTTGCAATTTGAAGTGGTACATATGTGCGACAACCTACTAAATTCATAGTGACAGGTTGCACAAGTAAACAAGGAGCATAGACTATTTCCCTGACCGGGAATCGAACCCGGGCCGCGGCGGTGAGAGCGCCGAATCCTAACCACTAGACCACCAGGGAAGGGTACTACAGTGCAATTCGTTTCCCAGTTTGAAATGGTACATATAGTTGAAGTCGTAAGTTTCCATCCACTTAGGCTGGAGTCATTAAAACCTGTTTGTCAACCCCTCCCCACATTTCTTGCTAACAAACGATCGTTTTGGCAGACGGTTAGGACATCTACTTTGTGCATGACACAAGTCATTTTTCCAACAATTGTTTACATTGGGATTATTTCACTTATAATTCACTGTATCACAAATTCAGTGGGCCAGAAGTTTACATACAATAAGTTGGCTGTGCCTTTAAACAGTTTGTAAAATTCCCGAAAATGATGTCATGGCTTTAGAAGCTTCTGATAGGCTAATTGACATCCTTTGAGTCAATTGGAGGAGTACCTGTAGATGTATTTCAAGGCCTACCTTCAAACTCAGTGCCTCTTTGCTTGACTCCATGGGAAAAGCAAAGGAAATCAGGCAAGACCTCAGAAAGAAAATGTAGACCTCCACAAGTCTGGTTCCTCCTTGGGAGCAATTTCCAAACGCCTGAAGGTACCTCGCTCATCTGTAGAAACAATAGTACGCAAGTATAAACACCATGGTATGACGCAGGCGTCATACCGCTCAGGAAGGAGACGCGTTCTCTCTCCTAGAGATGAACGTACTTTGGGTCGAAAAGTGCAAATCCATCCCAGAACAACAGCAAAGGACCTTGTGAAGATGCTGGAGGAAACAGGTACAAAATGGTCTATATCCACAGGCAAACGAGTCCTATATCGACATACCCCGAGAGGCCGCTCAGCAAGGAAGAAGCTACTGCTCCAAAACCGCCATAAAAAAGCCATACTACAGTTTGGGGACAAAGATCCTAGTTTTTGGAGAAATGTCCTCTGGTCTGATGAAACAAAAAAATCGAACTGTTTGGCCATAATGACCATTGTTATGTTTGGAGGGAAAAGGGGAGGCTTTCAAGCCGAAGAACACCATCATGTTGTGGGGGTGCTTTGCTGCAGGAGGGTCTGGTGCACCACTAGAACACCTGGGAAGGACACTGCAGGGCAAATCGGTTTGCAATTTGAAGTGGTACATATGTGCGACAACCTACTAAATTCATAGTGACAGGTTGCACAAGTAAACAAGGAGCATAGACTATTTCCCTGACCGGGAATCGAACCCGGGCCGCGGCGGTGAGAGCGCCGAATCCTAACCACTAGACCACCAGGGAAGGATAATACAGTGCAAATCGGTTCTCAGTGTGAGCTGGTACATATGTGCGATAACCTTCTATATTCATTGTGACAGGTTGTACAAGTAAACATGTAGCAAAAGAGTAGTTCCCTGACCGGGAATCGAACCCGGGCCGCGGCGGTGAGAGCGCCGAATCCTAACCACTAGACCACCAGGGAAGGGTACTACAGTGCAATTCGTTTCCCAGTTTGAAATGGTACATATAGTTGAAGTCGTAAGTTTCCATCCACTTAGGCTGGAGTCATTAAAACCTGTTTGTCAACCCCTCCCCACATTTCTTGCTAACAAACGATCGTTTTGGCAGACGGTTAGGACATCTACTTTGTGCATGACACAAGTCATTTTTCCAACAATTGTTTACATTGGGATTATTTCACTTATAATTCACTGTATCACAAATTCAGTGGGCCAGAAGTTTACATACAATAAGTTGGCTGTGCCTTTAAACAGTTTGTAAAATTCCCGAAAATGATGTCATGGCTTTAGAAGCTTCTGATAGGCTAATTGACATCCTTTGAGTCAATTGGAGGAGTACCTGTAGATGTATTTCAAGGCCTACCTTCAAACTCAGTGCCTCTTTGCTTGACTCCATGGGAAAAGCAAAGGAAATCAGGCAAGACCTCAGAAAGAAAATGTAGACCTCCACAAGTCTGGTTCCTCCTTGGGAGCAATTTCCAAACGCCTGAAGGTACCTCGCTCATCTGTAGAAACAATAGTACGCAAGTATAAACACCATGGTATGACGCAGGCGTCATACCGCTCAGGAAGGAGACGCGTTCTCTCTCCTAGAGATGAACGTACTTTGGGTCGAAAAGTGCAAATCCATCCCAGAACAACAGCAAAGGACCTTGTGAAGATGCTGGAGGAAACAGGTACAAAATGGTCTATATCCACAGGCAAACGAGTCCTATATCGACATACCCCGAGAGGCCGCTCAGCAAGGAAGAAGCTACTGCTCCAAAACCGCCATAAAAAAGCCATACTACAGTTTGGGGACAAAGATCCTAGTTTTTGGAGAAATGTCCTCTGGTCTGATGAAACAAAAATCGAACTGTTTGGCCATAATGACCATTGTTATGTTTGGAGGGAAAAGGGCTTTCAAGCCGAAGAACACCATCATGTTGTGGGGGTGCTTTGCTGCAGGAGGGTCTGGTGCACCACTAGAACACCTGGGAAGGACACTGCAGGGCAAATCGGTTTGCAATTTGAAGTGGTACATATGTGCGACAACCTACTAAATTCATAGTGACAGGTTGCACAAGTAAACAAGGAGCATAGACCTACTAAATCAACCTAGTGACAGGTTGCACAAGTAAACAAGGAGCATAGACTATTTCCCTGACCGGGAATCGAACCCGGGCCGCGGCGGTGAGACCACCACTAGACCACCAGGGAAGGATAATACAGTGCAAATCGGTTCTCAGTGTGAGCTGGTACATATGTGCGATAACCTTCTATATTCATTGTGACAGGTTGTACAAGTAAACATGTAGCAAAAGAGTAGTTCCCTGACCGGGAATCGAACCCGGGCCGCGGCGGTGAGAGCGCCGAATCCTAACCACTAGACCACCAGGGAAGGGTACTACAGTGCAATTCGTTTCCCAGTTTGAAATGGTACATATAGTTGAAGTCGTAAGTTTCCATCCACTTAGGCTGGAGTCATTAAAACCTGTTTGTCAACCCCTCCCCACATTTCTTGCTAACAAACGATCGTTTTGGCAGACGGTTAGGACATCTACTTTGTGCATGACACAAGTCATTTTTCCAACAATTGTTTACATTGGGATTATTTCACTTATAATTCACTGTATCACAAATTCAGTGGGCCAGAAGTTTACATACAATAAGTTGGCTGTGCCTTTAAACAGTTTGTAAAATTCCCGAAAATGATGTCATGGCTTTAGAAGCTTCTGATAGGCTAATTGACATCCTTTGAGTCAATTGGAGGAGTACCTGTAGATGTATTTCAAGGCCTACCTTCAAACTCAGTGCCTCTTTGCTTGACTCCATGGGAAAAGCAAAGGAAATCAGGCAAGACCTCAGAAAAAAATGTAGACCTCCACAAGTCTGGTTCCTCCTTGGGAGCAATTTCCAAACGCCTGAAGGTACCTCGCTCATCTGTAGAAACAATAGTACGCAAGTATAAACACCATGGTATGACGCAGGCGTCATACCGCTCAGGAAGGAGACGCGTTCTCTCTCCTAGAGATGAACGTACTTTGGGTCGAAAAGTGCAAATCCATCCCAGAACAACAGCAAAGGACCTTGTGAAGATGCTGGAGGAAACAGGTACAAAATGGTCTATATCCACAGGCAAACGAGTCCTATATCGACATACCCCGAGAGGCCGCTCAGCAAGGAAGAAGCTACTGCTCCAAAACCGCCATAAAAAAGCCATACTACAGTTTGGGGACAAAGATCCTAGTTTTTGGAGAAATGTCCTCTGGTCTGATGAAACAAAAATCGAACTGTTTGGCCATAATGACCATTGTTATGTTTGGAGGGAAAAGGGCTTTCAAGCCGAAGAACACCATCATGTTGTGGGGGTGCTTTGCTGCAGGAGGGTCTGGTGCACCACTAGAACACCTGGGAAGGACACTGCAGGGCAAATCGGTTTGCAATTTGAAGTGGTACATATGTGCGACAACCTACTAAATTCATAGTGACAGGTTGCACAAGTAAACAAGGAGCATAGACTATTTCCCTGACCGGGAATCGAACCCGGGCCGCGGCGGTGAGAGCGCCGAATCCTAACCACTAGACCACCAGGGAAGGATAATACAGTGCAAATCGGTTCTCAGTGTGAGCTGGTACATATGTGCGATAACCTTCTATATTCATTGTGACAGGTTGTACAAGTAAACATGTAGCAAAAGAGTAGTTCCCTGACCGGGAATCGAACCCGGGCCGCGGCGGTGAGAGCGCCGAATCCTAACCACTAGACCACCAGGGAAGGGTACTACAGTGCAATTCGTTTCCCAGTTTGAAATGGTACATATAGTTGAAGTCGTAAGTTTCCATCCACTTAGGCTGGAGTCATTAAAACCTGTTTGTCAACCCCTCCCCACATTTCTTGCTAACAAACGATCGTTTTGGCAGACGGTTAGGACATCTACTTTGTGCATGACACAAGTCATTTTTCCAACAATTGTTTACATTGGGATTATTTCACTTATAATTCACTGTATCACAAATTCAGTGGGCCAGAAGTTTACATACAATAAGTTGGCTGTGCCTTTAAACAGTTTGTAAAATTCCCGAAAATGATGTCATGGCTTTAGAAGCTTCTGATAGGCTAATTGACATCCTTTGAGTCAATTGGAGGAGTACCTGTAGATGTATTTCAAGGCCTACCTTCAAACTCAGTGCCTCTTTGCTTGACTCCATGGGAAAAGCAAAGGAAATCAGGCAAGACCTCAGAAAGAAAATGTAGACCTCCACAAGTCTGGTTCCTCCTTGGGAGCAATTTCCAAACGCCTGAAGGTACCTCGCTCATCTGTAGAAACAATAGTACGCAAGTATAAACACCATGGTATGACGCAGGCGTCATACCGCTCAGGAAGGAGACGCGTTCTCTCTCCTAGAGATGAACGTACTTTGGGTCGAAAAGTGCAAATCCATCCCAGAACAACAGCAAAGGACCTTGTGAAGATGCTGGAGGAAACAGGTACAAAATGGTCTATATCCACAGGCAAACGAGTCCTATATCGACATACCCCGAGAGGCCGCTCAGCAAGGAAGAAGCTACTGCTCCAAAACCGCCATAAAAAAGCCATACTACAGTTTGGGGACAAAGATCCTAGTTTTTGGAGAAATGTCCTCTGGTCTGATGAAACAAAAATCGAACTGTTTGGCCATAATGACCATTGTTATGTTTGGAGGGAAAAGGGGGAGGCTTTCAAGCCGAAGAACACCATCATGTTGTGGGGGTGCTTTGCTGCAGGAGGGTCTGGTGCACCACTAGAACACCTGGGAAGGACACTGCAGGGCAAATCGGTTTGCAATTTGAAGTGGTACATATGTGCGACAACCTACTAAATTCATAGTGACAGGTTGCACAAGTAAACAAGGAGCATAGACTATTTCCCTGACCGGGAATCGAACCCGGGCCGCGGCGGTGAGAGCGCCGAATCCTAACCACTAGACCACCAGGGAAGGATAATACAGTGCAAATCGGTTCTCAGTGTGAGCTGGTACATATGTGCGATAACCTTCTATATTCATTGTGACAGGTTGTACAAGTAAACATGTAGCAAAAGAGTAGTTCCCTGACCGGGAATCGAACCCGGGCCGCGGCGGTGAGAGCGCCGAATCCTAACCACTAGACCACCAGGGAAGGGTACTACAGTGCAATTCGTTTCCCAGTTTGAAATGGTACATATAGTTGAAGTCGTAAGTTTCCATCCACTTAGGCTGGAGTCATTAAAACCTGTTTGTCAACCCCTCCCCACATTTCTTGCTAACAAACGATCGTTTTGGCAGACGGTTAGGACATCTACTTTGTGCATGACACAAGTCATTTTTCCAACAATTGTTTACATTGGGATTATTTCACTTATAATTCACTGTATCACAAATTCAGTGGGCCAGAAGTTTACATACAATAAGTTGGCTGTGCCTTTAAACAGTTTGTAAAATTCCCGAAAATGATGTCATGGCTTTAGAAGCTTCTGATAGGCTAATTGACATCCTTTGAGTCAATTGGAGGAGTACCTGTAGATGTATTTCAAGGCCTACCTTCAAACTCAGTGCCTCTTTGCTTGACTCCATGGGAAAAGCAAAGGAAATCAGGCAAGACCTCAGAAAAAAATGTAGACCTCCACAAGTCTGGTTCCTCCTTGGGAGCAATTTCCAAACGCCTGAAGGTACCTCGCTCATCTGTAGAAACAATAGTACGCAAGTATAAACACCATGGTATGACGCAGGCGTCATACCGCTCAGGAAGGAGACGCGTTCTCTCTCCTAGAGATGAACGTACTTTGGGTCGAAAAGTGCAAATCCATCCCAGAACAACAGCAAAGGACCTTGTGAAGATGCTGGAGGAAACAGGTACAAAATGGTCTATATCCACAGGCAAACGAGTCCTATATCGACATACCCCGAGAGGCCGCTCAGCAAGGAAGAAGCTACTGCTCCAAAACCGCCATAAAAAAGCCATACTACAGTTTGGGGACAAAGATCCTAGTTTTTGGAGAAATGTCCTCTGGTCTGATGAAACAAAAATCGAACTGTTTGGCCATAATGACCATTGTTATGTTTGGAGGGAAAAGGGCTTTCAAGCCGAAGAACACCATCATGTTGTGGGGGTGCTTTGCTGCAGGAGGGTCTGGTGCACCACTAGAACACCTGGGAAGGACACTGCAGGGCAAATCGGTTTGCAATTTGAAGTGGTACATATGTGCGACAACCTACTAAATTCATAGTGACAGGTTGCACAAGTAAACAAGGAGCATAGACTATTTCCCTGACCGGGAATCGAACCCGGGCCGCGGCGGTGAGAGCGCCGAATCCTAACCACTAGACCACCAGGGAAGGATAATACAGTGCAAATCGGTTCTCAGTGTGAGCTGGTACATATGTGCGATAACCTTCTATATTCATTGTGACAGGTTGTACAAGTAAACATGTAGCAAAAGAGTAGTTCCCTGACCGGGAATCGAACCCGGACCGCGGCGGTGAGAGCGCAATCCTAACCACTAGACCACCAGGGAAGGGTACTACAGTGCAATTCGTTTCCCAGTTTGAAATGGTACATATAGTTGAAGTCGTAAGTTTCCATCCACTTAGGCTGGAGTCATTAAAACCTGTTTGTCAACCCCTCCCCACATTTCTTGCTAACAAACGATCGTTTTGGCAGACGGTTAGGACATCTACTTTGTGCATGACACAAGTCATTTTTCCAACAATTGTTTACATTGGGATTATTTCACTTATAATTCACTGTATCACAAATTCAGTGGGCCAGAAGTTTACATACAATAAGTTGGCTGTGCCTTTAAACAGTTTGTAAAATTCCCGAAAATGATGTCATGGCTTTAGAAGCTTCTGATAGGCTAATTGACATCCTTTGAGTCAATTGGAGGAGTACCTGTAGATGTATTTCAAGGCCTACCTTCAAACTCAGTGCCTCTTTGCTTGACTCCATGGGAAAAGCAAAGGAAATCAGGCAAGACCTCAGAAAAAAATGTAGACCTCCACAAGTCTGGTTCCTCCTTGGGAGCAATTTCCAAACGCCTGAAGGTACCTCGCTCATCTGTAGAAACAATAGTACGCAAGTATAAACACCATGGTATGACGCAGGCGTCATACCGCTCAGGAAGGAGACGCGTTCTCTCTCCTAGAGATGAACGTACTTTGGGTCGAAAAGTGCAAATCCATCCCAGAACAACAGCAAAGGACCTTGTGAAGATGCTGGAGGAAACAGGTACAAAATGGTCTATATCCACAGGCAAACGAGTCCTATATCGACATACCCCGAGAGGCCGCTCAGCAAGGAAGAAGCTACTGCTCCAAAACCGCCATAAAAAAGCCATACTACAGTTTGGGGACAAAGATCCTAGTTTTTGGAGAAATGTCCTCTGGTCTGATGAAACAAAAATCGAACTGTTTGGCCATAATGACCATTGTTATGTTTGGAGGGAAAAGGGGGAGGCTTTCAAGCCGAAGAACACCATCATGTTGTGGGGGTGCTTTGCTGCAGGAGGGTCTGGTGCACCACTAGAACACCTGGGAAGGACACTGCAGGGCAAATCGGTTTGCAATTTGAAGTGGTACATATGTGCGACAACCTACTAAATTCATAGTGACAGGTTGCACAAGTAAACAAGGAGCATAGACTATTTCCCTGACCGGGAATCGAACCCGGGCTAGAGCGCCGAATTAACCACTAGACCACCAGGGAAGGATAATACAGTGCAAATCGGTTCTCAGTGTGAGCTGGTACATATGTGCGATAACCTTCTATATTCATTGTGACAGGTTGTACAAGTGTAGCAAAAGAGTAGTTCCCTGACCGGGAATCGAACCTCAGTGTGAGCTGGGCCGCAGGTTGTACAAGGTGAAAAGAGCGCCGAATCCTAACCACTAGACCACCAGGGAAGGGTACTACAGTGCAATTCGTTTCCCAGTTTGAAATGGTACATATAGTTGAAGTCGTAAGTTTCCATCCACTTAGGCTGGAGTCATTAAAACCTGTTTGTCAACCCCTCCCCACATTTCTTGCTAACAAACGATCGTTTTGGCAGACGGTTAGGACATCTACTTTGTGCATGACACAAGTCATTTTTCCAACAATTGTTTACATTGGGATTATTTCACTTATAATTCACTGTATCACAAATTCAGTGGGCCAGAAGTTTACATACAATAAGTTGGCTGTGCCTTTAAACAGTTTGTAAAATTCCCGAAAATGATGTCATGGCTTTAGAAGCTTCTGATAGGCTAATTGACATCCTTTGAGTCAATTGGAGGAGTACCTGTAGATGTATTTCAAGGCCTACCTTCAAACTCAGTGCCTCTTTGCTTGACTCCATGGGAAAAGCAAAGGAAATCAGGCAAGACCTCAGAAAAAAATGTAGACCTCCACAAGTCTGGTTCCTCCTTGGGAGCAATTTCCAAACGCCTGAAGGTACCTCGCTCATCTGTAGAAACAATAGTACGCAAGTATAAACACCATGGTATGACGCAGGCGTCATACCGCTCAGGAAGGAGACGCGTTCTCTCTCCTAGAGATGAACGTACTTTGGGTCGAAAAGTGCAAATCCATCCCAGAACAACAGCAAAGGACCTTGTGAAGATGCTGGAGGAAACAGGTACAAAATGGTCTATATCCACAGGCAAACGAGTCCTATATCGACATACCCCGAGAGGCCGCTCAGCAAGGAAGAAGCTACTGCTCCAAAACCGCCATAAAAAAGCCATACTACAGTTTGGGGACAAAGATCCTAGTTTTTGGAGAAATGTCCTCTGGTCTGATGAAACAAAAATCGAACTGTTTGGCCATAATGACCATTGTTATGTTTGGAGGGAAAAGGGCTTTCAAGCCGAAGAACACCATCATGTTGTGGGGGTGCTTTGCTGCAGGAGGGTCTGGTGCACCACTAGAACACCTGGGAAGGACACTGCAGGGCAAATCGGTTTGCAATTTGAAGTGGTACATATGTGCGACAACCTACTAAATTCATAGTGACAGGTTGCACAAGTAAACAAGGAGCATAGACTATTTCCCTGACCGGGAATCGAACCCGGGCCGCGGCGGTGAGAGCGCCGAATCCTAACCACTAGACCACCAGGGAAGGATAATACAGTGCAAATCGGTTCTCAGTGTGAGCTGGTACATATGTGCGATAACCTTCTATATTCATTGTGACAGGTTGTACAAGTAAACATGTAGCAAAAGAGTAGTTCCCTGACCGGGAATCGAACCCGGGCCGCGGCGGTGAGAGCGCCGAATCCTAACCACTAGACCACCAGGGAAGGGTACTACAGTGCAATTCGTTTCCCAGTTTGAAATGGTACATATAGTTGAAGTCGTAAGTTTCCATCCACTTAGGCTGGAGTCATTAAAACCTGTTTGTCAACCCCTCCCCACATTTCTTGCTAACAAACGATCGTTTTGGCAGACGGTTAGGACATCTACTTTGTGCATGACACAAGTCATTTTTCCAACAATTGTTTACATTGGGATTATTTCACTTATAATTCACTGTATCACAAATTCAGTGGGCCAGAAGTTTACATACAATAAGTTGGCTGTGCCTTTAAACAGTTTGTAAAATTCCCGAAAATGATGTCATGGCTTTAGAAGCTTCTGATAGGCTAATTGACATCCTTTGAGTCAATTGGAGGAGTACCTGTAGATGTATTTCAAGGCCTACCTTCAAACTCAGTGCCTCTTTGCTTGACTCCATGGGAAAAGCAAAGGAAATCAGGCAAGACCTCAGAAAAAAAATGTAGACCTCCACAAGTCTGGTTCCTCCTTCCTCCTTATTGTGGTAGAGCAATTCAACTGATCCATCACAAGTTCCATTGTTAGATGTTACCACAAAATGTAGTAGACAAAAGTATTTTGTATCTACATAATTGTTGTAGCTCATATATAACCAGTCAGTTGTTTTTGGCAGCTATTTGCAATAGTAGGCTCTCTGGAACTAATGTCAGCTACTTTAGCTAGCCACAGCTTTGACATCTGACCGCCGGCCTGCTGCTAGCTAGATACTGTAGCGATCAACCACGTTAACTCCACTATTTCGCAATAAAGTACCAGGGCTTGATATGGCGACAACTACATTGCAATACACAGTAAATATATTAGATCTATTTTGAGCGTCATACCGTGAAAGTAAAGAGGTCAACTTCTAGGTTTAAAAGACATTCGGCAGTTGAACGCGAGGCTTTGAGCGGGAGTTCAGACATGGAGTAGAAGAACAATCCAGTTTCAGTTTTGGGCTGCAGCCAGTTACTAACCTACTGTGGCAAATAGAGGGGTTCTCTGTCTGATCAAACCAGTGGTCAGTCAGCTTATATTTCAGAACAGGAAATCAAATAAAAAACAAACAACTCTTCATTCAATACTTTATTTGTATTAATCATTCGTATTCCAGCAATTGTTTTTGGTGTACGTACAATTTTTTTAATGCATCACTTTTTATTCACTACACCCAGCACCCTTCCCAACCTCTTCACCAAGAATGAGGTAAAACACCTCTCATGTTCCCCTCAAATGAACAATTGGACAACGATGAAGGGATGCTGTGTGAAGACTGTACACATCAAAAGACACTTGAGGTTGTAGTCGAGGATGAACAACTGGGTCATCTGAATGGGGAAAGGGGACATAGGGAAGGGGTGGCAAACCCTCCCCCTGAAAGGCTGGGGGTGCAGGCTTTTGTTCCAGCCCTGCTATACCACACCTGATTCCGCTAATCAAGGTTCCCCGATGAGCAGAATGTTAGTAGATTGAGATGGGTTGGGCCTAGATCAGCATTTCCCAAACTCGAGACCCCAAGGGGTGCACGTTTTGGTTTTCTCCTAGCCCCAGCTAACACAGTCCAATAAACCACGAATAATCCATCTTCAGTTTACATCGCAATTAGCTTAATCAGCTGTGTTTGCGAGGGATGGCCCCAGAGGACTGAAGTTGCCCATCGCTGCCCTGTGGATCGATAGAGAAGCTGAATTAAGTCGTCAGGCAACGGTAAAGCACAGCTGGAACAAAAGCCTCCACCTGCGGTAGGCCTCCAGGAGGAGGGAAGGCCACCCGTAGTGGCTTGGTGTAAAAGTACATTACATTATAGTCAGAAAAAGTCTACCTTCAAATTCCTTTTCACAATGAAAATACACTTTTAGTATACAGACCTTGTGTACACCGTGGATAACAGAAAAGTACTATCTGTTGTCAACTCAACCGTAAGAAAGATTTGACCCAAAAAAATGACAAACAGACACTAACAACGCTTATGTACAAAATGAGAAAGAGCTGTATATACCATTTGATCAAGACAACTGTTAACTTTTTTAATTTAAATCATAATAATAAAGTGTTAACAGACAATTTAAAAGAAAGAAAGAACAGAAAGGCGGATCATGATATTAACGGGGTAAAACAGACCAAGTGTGCTGTTTAGTAACAGAATCATACCTCAAAACATGTTGATGTACAAACAGTACACATTAAAACACATGTCATGTATAAAGGCATGCATACGTTATATGCATGAGCTCACACACACATCCTTATAAATAGGTCCTTCATAGACCCAACTCTGAGACCGGACAGGTGTAGTGGCTGGTGATGGACAGGTTCTCCATAAGGAACAAGACCAAAGACACTGTTTGCCGGCAGGATGTAGACGCCTTCTAACCACATTCTACACAAGAATGTCATTACACTGCCCACCCAATAAGTTGCATTGAAGCCAATCCAGCCAATGAAATGGAGGCAGACATTTTGTATATCCGTTACAGTGTGGATATGCTACGGATGTTGTTTGTTTAATAGTGAGGTATTTATTGGTTTTAGTCTGGTCATTAATGCAATGATAAAACTCAGTTCTTCTTCACAGGCTATTATGTTCCTTCTCGGACTCCCTCCTCACCCACCAACACACCACAACCTGTCCAATCTTTAAGTTCTGGGTTCCTGGTGTCTTCTCACCTGGTTTCAAACACTGGCGGCTCATATCATGGCCCATTTCTCAAGTGCGTCTTCCCAGGGAATGTCAAATGCTCGTCTCCTTTATAAAAGTAAGCAGCACTCGATTTATTGACATGTCCCCCTTTCCATACATACAACAGGTACATAACAGTACAAACAGCAAGACATCGGTTCAGAATCAACAACTATCTGAATTGGAAGGGAAGGGAAAAAGTAATTCCCAGGACCCATCATGGTTGTTTTATGGGTATTACCATATATATCTTCTGGGCTAACTGTCATCGTATCGTATCATAGCATACAACATCCACGACTTCAAATCATTCAGAGTATAAAATACCATTTTGAAATATATGTAAAGAGGTATGACGCATGGAATGATGTTACATGAAGACAATAACGACAATGCATTCATTATACAAATATAAGCGGAGTATCATTATAAAAACAAATGTGTGATTTGTTTGTTTTGTTCATCATGTCGTGTTGCAGGGTAGCCTAGTGGTTAGAGCGTTGGACTGATAACCGCAAGGTTGCATGTTCAAATCCCAGAGCTGACAACTGACTTGCCTAGTAAAATAAAAAAACATTCAGTGTTTTGAATGTATTTTCAGTAGAGTGGCCACTAGGTGGCGTCTGACTACACATAAACAGTCAATGGGCACAAGCCACTTGATAATCAAACTCAAGCAGGTGGTTACTATAGGCACGTCTGTCTGTCTCCCTCTCTCCCCCTCTTTTCTTTCTCTCTCTCTTCCTGTGTCTCTGCTAAAGTAGTACCATTTCTAAGTTAATTTACCCTACTCCTATTTAATACTAGCTACATTCTCTTGCCATCTTCTCTCTCGTTTGCTCGCTCTATTCTCTTACTCCTTTCTTAATACCCTTCCCCCTCCCTTTCACATCTCTCAATCTTTGTCCTTTCTCTCCCTCAGTCTCTTGATCTCTTCTATCCCTTTCTCTCTCTCCCTCGCTCTCTTTTAGTAGTGTAAATTAGTTAGTAGATAACTTGGTACCACCTCTCAACTCTTTGTAATTTATTTAGCTAGTATCTAACTATACCTGTGTAGTCATCATTTTGACCACAGTCAAATCTAAACAAAGCCTGAGCCTATTTCTCTCTCTCGTTCCCTCGCTCCTGTGCCATCACTCAAACAAACACCCTAACACTCCACTGTGTGCTTGTGTGATGTCCCAAACCTCTAGGACCCTCCAATCAATCAGCATCTTCAGAGAATCTTCCAAAGTGTAATTGGACCTTTCCCCTCTACACCAAACCGCCACCCCATTTAAGTGCTGGTAGAGTCTGAATTAATTAATCGTCCTGTCTCCTCCTCTTCCTCCTATCATTGCTCCTCTTCCTCGGTGATGCCCTGTGCTTTCAGTTCATCCAGGACGTTGTCTAGATGGCTAGGGTCGGGGTAGCCGTGGCCCGTGAGGTTGGAGCCAAATTCCGTCTTGTGGTGCACCTCGTTCCAGATGACCGTGTCCAACTCGCCTGTGGTGCTGGACGTGCCCACCGAGAAGACCAGGCGCCGGTCCCACGCGGTCAGCAGGAGTCTGAGTACCTGGGGGAGAGAGAGAGCGAGGATATGGAGGGAGAGGAGGTGGAGGGAGAGGAGGTAAAGGGAGAGGACGTGTACGGAGAGAGGGAGAGAAGGTAGAGGGAGAGAAGGTAGAGGGAGAGAAGGTGGAGGGAGAGAAGGTAGAGGGAGAGAAGGTAGAGGGAGAGAAGGTGGAGGGAGAGAAGGTGGAGGGAGAGAGGGAGAGAAGGTGGAGGGAGAGAGGGGAGAGAGAGGTGGAGGGAGAGAGGGAGAGGAGGGAGGTGGAGGGAGAGAGGGAGGAGGTGGAGGGAGAGAAGGTGGAGGGAGAGAAGGTGGAGGAGGGAGAGAGGGTGGAGGGAGGAGGGAGAGAGGTGGAGAGAGAAGGTGGAGGGAGAGAGGGGAGAGAGAGGTGGAGGGAGAGAAGGTTGAGAGAGAGGGAGGAGGTGGAGGAGAGAAGGTGGAGAGGGTGGAGGGAGAGAGAGGTGGAGGGAGAGAAGGTGGAGGGAGAGAAGGTGGAGGGAGAGAGGTGGAGGTGGAGGGAGAGAAGGTGGAGGGAGAGAAGGTGGAGGGAGAGAAGGTGGAGGGAGAGAGGGAGAGGAGGTGGAGGGAGAGAGGGAGAGGAGGTGGAGGGAGAGAAGGTGGAGGGAGAGAGGTGGAGGGAGAGAGGGAGAGGAGGTGGAGGAGAGAGGGGGAGAAGGTGGAGGGAGAGGAGGTGGAGGGAGAGAGGTGGAGGGAGAGAGGGAGAAGAGGTGGAGGGAGAGAGGGAGAGGAGGTGGAGGGAGAGAGGGAGAGGACGTGGAGGGAGAGAGGGAGAGGAGGTGGAGGGAGAGAGGGAGAGGACGTGGAGGGAAAAGGAGGTGAGATGGTTAGAGACGGCTTCATAATTTCAACTTTCAGAGTTTCCTCGATACAACTTCAAGGGAAAACGTCCCGGGTTTATAAAGGACAAAGATTGGGCTAAAATCCAGAAAGCTTTGAGTTGTACTGGACAACAGTATCTGCTACAATGGAATATGTCAAAGCGTAGGTTCTTACCTTGCGTCCCTTCTCGCTGTCTGGGAGGTAGCAGTGACGCGGGAACCCTCTGGCTGTAAAGGGCTTGCCTGGGTTGGGGTGCTCTGGGCCCTGGATGCCAGGCAGGACGTTGTAGATGATGCGGATGGTCTTGCAGTCGTGGTGGCCAGGCAGCGAGTGGGGGATGACGTGGTACTCCATCTTCCCGGGCGGCTGGTTGCCCGTCTTCACGCCATAGATGGTTTTGCAGGTAGGACACTGCAGGCTGCCATCTTTGTTGCCGTTGTTGTACATGGCCACCAGGCACTGGAGGTGGTACTGGTGCCCACACTGGGCCAGGCGACCTATGAAGTCACCACCCTTGTAGCCTGACGCCCCCCCGAGGGCCTCCATACAGATGGTACAGTTCTGAAGAGAGGAGAGGAGAGGAGAGGGGAGGAGAGGAGTGGGGAGGAGAGGAGTGGGGAGGAGAGGAGGAGATAGGAGGGATCCTTTAGCCAACCTGTAAGTACTTAGCTATCCAAAATAGGAAAAGCACCCACACAGCTGAGTCAGCCTGTTGCAGGTGAGTGGGAATCATTCAATACAATTCTTGAAAGTGCTGATGATGGCTAGCTGGCCAATAGGTCATGTTAATCAATGAAAGTGTTACAGGCCAGAGCAGCGTGCAGGTCTTTCTTTAAATATGTACTTGGCTATCCACATTTCCTTCAACAGATAATGTGTTGTGATGATAATGGACACGTCCCAAATGACACCCGATGGGCCCTGGTGAAACGTATGGCACTTTATAGGGCATAGGGTGTCCTTTCAGACTTAAGCAATGACTGGAGAGAACAGATCTCACCTCCTCTGGTGCTATCCTGACTTTCTGAAGATACTGCTTCACCACCTCCTCTGTTGTCTTACCTGGAGAGAGGAGAGACAGGAGGAGAGAGAGAGGAGTGAAAACATAAGGAGAGAAAGGAGGAGAGAAGAGAGAAAAGAGAGAGAAAACATAAGGAGAGACAGGAGGAGAGACAGGAGGAGAGAGAGAAGGAGAGAAAGGAGAGAGAAAACATAAGGAGAGAGAGAAGAGAGAAAGGAGAGAGAACATATTAGTGTGCTGAGCAAAAATCTTCCACACAATGTAATGATTTTGTGTATAGGGGTGACTGTGTGTGTGTGTATAGGCCTATATATTAGTGCTGGTTTTATAGTGTGTGCTATTGTACCTTTGCCGGCCTGTTTCTTGGTGGTCTTGCGGCAGCAGTGGCCCAGGCCGGGGACGGGCTTGATGTCCCTCTTGCTGACGGGCGGGGGGTGCAGCACCAGTTTGGGTGGGCGGGTGAGACACACAGGGAACCCCGCAGCGCTCATCAGGATCCCTGTGATACCGGCCAGCGCTGGGTGGACCGGGCTGTTCCCACTGAGGTTCTTCACTGGGACAGTGGGCACGCTGAAACACAACGGGAACCACATGCTGGTTACACACGGGCATCTCACCAAACATACGCCTGGGAAGACTCTGGGAGTTGCAGCGCTGACCTAGGATCAGCTGTTACAGGACTTGCACTAAACAAACCCTCCCTGACACTAACAGACAGAAATACAGCAGGCTTACTGCTGACCCCCACACAGGGTTGGGACGAGCCTAGTCCGTGTGATTACAAGACGTTAACCAAGCCACCTACAGTATAGACAGGTAGAGAAGTCTGTCCCAAATGGCAACCACCATAGATAGCGCACTACGTATAGGGCTCTGGTCCAAAGTAGTGCACTATGTAGGGAATAGGGTGCCATTTGGGAAGCAGTCGTTCAGGAGGTGTACACGGGCCAGCTGTAATCTCTATTGGCAACAACACCTCACCTACTATGACCAGCTGCTGCATGTGACCAATTCAAAGAATGTCCAGGAGCCAATGACCTGTATGTGTGTGCCCATAAAATTAGAATAATCTATTTCTATGTGTGGCTGTGTGTGTGTGTGTGTGTGTGTGTGTGTGTGTGTGTGTGTGTGTGTGTGTGGCCCACAGGCCAGTCTCCTGATCTGGGTCAAAGACTCATACCATAGATGGTACTGCCAGATATCCTCTGTCTAGCCTGTACGTTTCAGAGAACACGGGTTAGGTCTAAGTGGCGCCCTATTCCCTACACAGCGAGCTACGCCTGACCAGAGCCCACGTAGGATGCCTCCAGCTATATAAGGCTCTGACAGTGTCAGTCAAACAATCCCCTATTGTTTGTCCTTTGACATATTTCTGGATGATTCTAGAACGCGCCAATAGCGACTCTACCATTCTAGAGTCCAGGTAGAACGTCTGTGTCATTCACACCAAAGATATTGTACTATACTCTAGCTCCCCAGATCATCTACTTTTACCACAGACAACACAGCCTTTGAGTGTCAATGATATCGGAGCAGATAGATAAGATATGACGATCTGCGTTGTCCTTGGGTATCCTACATTGTCGATAAAATCAGAAGCAGTTCACACACACAGTTCTTCCAAGGGATGGATACTCACATTAAGGACGTGAGGATTGTCATTCTCCCACAGAGGTCAGTCCCGGCACAATCAAATAAGTAATAAAATACAAGAAAATGAGTCACGGAGGAATCGATTTCCTTTCTCTTCACCAGGGGAACAGAGAACCACTAGGGATGTGTCAATGAGAAGTTGAAGAAGAGGTTCCACTCCTCTTTACCTCTCCCTCTCCCTCTCTCTCTCTCTCTCTCTCTCTCTCTCTCTCTCTCTCTCTCTCTCTCTCTCTCTCTCTCTCTCTCTCTCTCTCTCTCTCTCTCTCTCTCTCTCTCTCTCTCTCTCTCTCTCTCTCTCTCTCTCTCTCTCTCTCTCTCTCTCTCACAGCTTGAATTGGCTGCTATGCAAACCTTTATTCTGTCTCTGAGCTGGACTCAGTTTCTGTTCTTTCTCTCTACAGACCTCCTCCTCTCCCTCGGTCCTAGAAGCAGTGTGTGAATCGGACCAAGTGTGTGTGTGTCCTGTCTTATATACGTAATCTGTGAGTTTCCATCTGCTGGCCAGTGACCTCAGAGAGAGGAGACGTCACAGAACTGACAGTGAGCATCACATCACACACCCAGGATCATGGATTACCTTCACTACGTCACCGGCTCTATTGGCTAATACCACCCTGACTGACCACTTACGGAAACACACACACACACACACACACACACACACACACACACACACACACACACACACACACACACACACACACACACACACACACACACACACACACACACACACACACACACACACACACACACACACACACACACACACACACACACACACACGGGACATCTCCAATAATGAACAACAAACATGAGCACAACACAACCCAGTCTTGACACGACTTGGCCTGGTCTTTTAAATGACTAGTAATATATTAACTACAGAGCATTCCATGTGTAAACGGTACTGTACAGGCTACACCACAGCAGAGTTGTGGAGTCTAACTAACCATGTTACATCTCCCCTCGACGGGGGGTGTCATTTAGAATGGGCAAATATGATCAAAAACAATATTTTTTCCCCCGCGCTGTTCCTCCTGCGCTGTTCCTCCTGCGCTGCCACACATCACAAACAGGGTTTGTTGTTCGTTTTGTTGCTTCCCGACATGCAATTATTCAGTCGCTCTGAGAGATGTGAGTTACTGTCGCTGGTAGCAACCACACGGACACGGCAGGAGGGCTGAGCCTGGGAGCTTTGTTCCTTGTGTTGTGACCCACCAAAGCGAGGATATCATTGCTTTTGTGTGACCTTTCAAATAGACAACTACACTGCATGTTTACATACTGTGCATACTATGTAGTGATGGTAGTATAGTAATAATAGTTATAGATGATATGTAGTGATGGTAGTATAGTAATAATAGTTATAGATGATATGTAGTGATGGTAGTATAGTAATAATAGTTATAGATGGTATGTAGTGATGGTAGTATAGTAATAATAGTTATAGATGATATGTAGTGATGGTAGTATAGTAATAATAGTTATAGATGGTATGTAGTGATGGTAGTATAGTAATAATAGTTATAGATGATATGTAGTGATGGTAGTATAGTAATAATAGTTATAGATGGTATGTAGTGATGGTAGTATAGTAATAATAGTTATAGATGGTATGTAGTGATGGTAGTATAGTAATAATAGTTATAGATGGTATGTAGTGATGGTAGTATAGTAATAATAGTTATAGATGATATGTAGTGATGGTAGTATAGTAATAATAGTTATAGATGGTATGTAGTGATGGTAGTATAGTAATAATAGTTATAGATGATATGTAGTGATGGTAGTATAGTAATAATAGTTATAGATGGTATGTAGTGATGGTAGTATAGTAATAATAGTTATAGATGATATGTAGTGATGGTAGTATAGTAATAATAGTTATAGATGATATGTAGTGATGGTAGTATAATAATAATAGTTATAGATGGTAGTATAGTAATAATAGTTATAGATGGTAGTATAGTAATAATAGTTATAGATGATATGTAGTGATGGTAGTATAGTAATAATAGTTATAGATGATATGTAGTGATGGTAGTATAGTAATAATAGTTATAGATGGTAGTATAGTAATAATAGTTATAGATGATATGTAGTGATGGTAGTATAGTAATAATAGTTATAGATGGTAGTATAGTAATAATAGTTATAGATGGTATGTAGTGATGGTAGTATAATAATAGTAGATGGTATATAGTAATAATAGTATAGATGATATGTAGTGATGGTAGTATAGTAATAATAGTTATAGATGATATGTAGTGATGGTAGTATAGTAATAATAGTTATAGATGATATGTAGTGATGGTAGTATAGTAATAATAGTTATAGATGGTAGTATAGTAATAATAGTTATAGATGATATGTAGTGATGGTAGTATAGTAATAATAGTTATAGATGATATGTAGTGATGGTAGTATAGTAATAATAGTTATAGATGATATGTAGTGATGGTAGTATAGTAATAATAGTTATAGATGGTAGTATAGTAATAATAGTTATAGATGATATGTAGTGATGGTAGTATAGTAATAATAGTTATAGATGGTAGTATAGTAATAATAGTTATAGATGATGTATATGGTAGTAGTTATAGATGGTAGTATAGTAATAATAGTTATAGATGATATGTAGTGATGGTAGTATAGTAATAATAGTTATAGATGGTAGTATAGTAATAATAGTTATAGATGATATGTAGTGATGGTAGTATAGTAATAATAGTTATAGATGATATGTAGTGATGGTAGTATAGTAATAATAGTTATAGATGATATGTAGTGATGGTAGTATAGTAATAATAGTTATAGATGGTATGTAGTGATGGTAGTATAGTAATAATAGTTATAGATGTATGTAGTGATGGTAGTATAGTAATAATAGTTATAGATGTATGTAGTGATGGTAGTATAGTAATAATAGTTATAGATGGTATGTAGTGATGGTAGTATAGTAATAATAGTTATAGATGGTAGTATAGTAATAATAGTTACAGATGATATGTAGTGATGGTAGTATAGTAATAATAGTTATAGATGGTATGTAGTGATGGTAGTATAGTAATAATAGTTATAGATGATATGTAGTGATGGTAGTATAGTAATAATAGTTATAGATGTATGTAGTAATGGTAGTATAGTAATAATAGTTATAGATGGTATGTAGTGATGGTAGTATAGTAATAATAGTTATAGATGTATGTAGTAATGGTAGTATAGTAATAATAGTTATAGATGGTATGTAGTGATGGTAGTATAGTAATAATAGTTATAGATGGTATATAGTGATGGTAGTATAGAAATAATAGTTACAGATGGTAGTATAGTAATAATAGTTATAGATGGTATGTAGTGATGGTAGTATAGTAATAATAGTTATAGATGATATGTAGTGATGGTAGTATAGTAATAATAGTTATAGATGGTATGTAGTGATGGTAGTATAGTAATAATAGTTAGAGATGGTAGTATAGTAATAATAGTTATAGATGATATGTAGTGATGGTAGTATAGTAATAATAGTTATAGATGTATGTAGTGATGGTAGTATAGTAATAATAGTTATAGATGGTATGTAGTGATGGTAGTATAGTAATAATAGTTATAGATATGTAGTGATGGTAGTATAGTAATAATAGTTATAGATGATATGTAGTGATGGTAGTATAGTAATAATAGTTATAGATGGTATGTATTGATGGTAGTATAGTAATAATAGTTATAGATGGTATGTAGTGATGGTAGTATAATAATAATAGTTATAGATGATATGTAGTGATGGTAGTATAATAATAATAGTTATAGATGATATGTAGTGATGGTAGTATAGTAATAATAGTTATAGATGGTATGTATTGATGGTAGTATAGTAATAATAGTTATAGATGTATGTAGTGATGGTAGTATAGTAATAATAGTTATAGATGTATGTAGTGATGGTAGTATAGTAATAATAGTTATAGATGGTATGTAGTGATGGTAGTATAGTAATAATAGTTATAGATGGTAGTATAGTAATAATAGTTACAGATGGTAGTATAGTAATAATAGTTACAGATGGTAGTATAGTAATAATAGTTATAGATGGTAGTATAGTAATAATAGTTATAGATGATATGTAGTGATGGTAGTATAGTAATAATAGTTATAGATGGTATGTAGTGATGGTAGTATAGTAATAATAGTTATAGATGATATGTAGTGATGGTAGTATAGTAATAATAGTTATAGATGGTAGTATGGTAGTAATAATAGTTATAGATGGTAGTATAGTAATAATAGTTATAGATGATATGTAGTGATGGTAGTATAGTAATAATAGTTAGATAGATGATATGTAGTTATAGATGGTAGTATGGTAGTATAGTAATAATAGTTATAGATGGTATGTAGTGATGGTAGTATAGTAATAATAGTTGTAGATGATATGTAGTGATGGTAGTATAGTAATAATAGTTATAGATGGTATGTAGTGATGGTAGTATAGTAATAATAGTTATAGATGTATGTAGTGATGGTAGTATAGTAATAATAGTTGTAGATGATATGTAGTGATGGTAGTATAGTAATAATAGTTATAGATGGTAGTATAGTAATAATAGTTATAGATGATATGTAGTGATGGTAGTATAGTAATAATAGTTATAGATGATATGTAGTGATGGTAGTATAGTAATAATAGTTATAGATGATATGTAGTGATGGTAGTATAGTAATAATAGTTATAGATGTATGTAGTGATGGTAGTATAGTAATAATAGTTATAGATGGTATGTAGTGATGGTAGTATAGTAATAATAGTTATAGATGGTATGTAGTGATGGTAGTATAGTAATAATAGTTATAGATGGTATGTAGTGATGGTAGTATAGTAATAATAGTTATAGATGGTATGTAGTGATGGTAGTATAATAATAATAGTTATAGATGATATGTAGTGATGGTAGTATAGTAATAATAGTTATAGATGGTAGTATAGTAATAATAGTTATAGATGATATGTAGTGATGGTAGTATAGTAATAATAGTTATAGATGATATGTAGTGATGGTAGTATAGTAATAATAGTTATAGATGGTATGTAGTGATGGTAGTATAGTAATAATAGTTATAGATGATATGTAGTGATGGTAGTATAGTAATAATAGTTATAGATGGTATGTAGTGATGGTAGTATAGTAATAATAGTTATAGATGATATGTAGTGATGGTAGTATAATAATAATAGTTATAGATGGTATGTAGTGATGGTAGTATAGTAATAATAGTTATAGATGGTAGTATAGTAATAATAGTTATAGATGATATGTAGTGATGGTAGTATAGTAATAATAGTTAGAGATGGTATGTAGTGATGGTAGTATAGTAATAATAGTTATAGATGATATGTAGTGATGGTAGTATAGTAATAATAGTTATAGATGATATGTAGTGATGGTAGTATAGTAATAATAGTTATAGATGGTATGTAGTGATGGTAGTATAGAAATAATAGTTATAGATGATATGTAGTGATGGTAGTATAATAATAATAGTTATAGATGGTATGTAGTGATGGTAGTATAGTAATAATAGTTATAGATGGTATGTAGTGATGGTAGTATAGTAATAATAGTTATAGATGATATGTAGTGATGGTAGTATAGTAATAATAGTTATAGATGATATGTAGTGATGGTAGTATAGTAATAATAGTTATAGATGGTATGTAGTGATGGTAGTATAGTAATAATAGTTATAGATGATATGTAGTGATGGTAGTATAATAATAATAGTTATAGATGGTATGTAGTGATGGTAGTATAGTAATAATAGTTATAGATGGTATGTAGTGATGGTAGTATAGTAATAATAGTTATAGATGGTATGTAGTGATGGTAGTATAGTAATAATAGTTATAGATGGTATGTAGTGATGGTAGTATAGTAATAATAGTTATAGATGGTATGTAGTGATGGTAGTATAGTAATAATAGTTATAGATGGTATGTAGTGATGGTAGTATAGTAATAATAGTTATAGATGATATGTAGTGATGGTAGTATAATAATAATAGTTATAGATGATATGTAGTGATGGTAGTATAGTAATAATAGTTATAGATGATATGTAGTGATGGTAGTATAGTAATAATAGTTATAGATGATATGTAGTGATGGTAGTATAGTAATAATAGTTATAGATGGTAGTATAGTAATAATAGTTATAGATGATATGTAGTGATGGTAGTATAGTAATAATAGTTATAGATGGTATGTAGTGATGGTAGTATAGTAATAATAGTTATAGATGGTAGTATAGTAATAATAGTTATAGATGATATGTAGTGATGGTAGTATAATAATAATAGTTATAGATGATATGTAGTGATGGTAGTATAGTAATAATAGTTATAGATGGTATGTAGTGATGGTAGTATAGTAATAATAGTTATAGATGTATGTAGTGATGGTAGTATAGTAATAATAGTTGTAGATGATATGTAGTGATGGTAGTATAGTAATAATAGTTATAGATGGTATGTAGTGATGGTAGTATAGTAATAATAGTTATAGATGTATGTAGTGATGGTAGTATAGTAATAATAGTTATAGATGTATGTAGTGATGGTAGTATAGTAATAATAGTTATAGATGGTATGTAGTGATGGTAGTATAGTAATAATAGTTATAGATGGTAGTATAGTAATAATAGTTACAGATGATATGTAGTGATGGTAGTATAGTAATAATAGTTATAGATGGTAGTATAGTAATAATAGTTATAGATGATATGTAGTGATGGTAGTATAGTAATAATAGTTATAGATGGTAGTATAGTAATAATAGTTATAGATGATATGTAGTGATGGTAGTATAGTAATAATAGTTATAGATGATATGTAGTGATGGTAGTATAGTAATAATAGTTATAGATGGTATGTAGTGATGGTAGTATAATAATAATAGTTATAGATGATATGTAGTGATGGTAGTATAGTAATAATAGTTATAGATGATATGTAGTGATGGTAGTATAATAATAATAGTTATAGATGATATGTAGTGATGGTAGTATAGTAATAATAGTTATAGATGGTAGTATAGTAATAATAGTTATAGATGATATGTAGTGATGGTAGTATAGTAATAATAGTTATAGATGATATGTAGTGATGGTAGTATAGTAATAATAGTTATAGATGATATGGAGTGATGGTAGTATAGTAATAATAGTTATAGATGGTATGTAGTGATGGTAGTATAGTAATAATAGTTATAGATGGTATGTAGTGATGGTAGTATAATAATAATAGTTATAGATATGTATGATGGTAGTATAGTAATAATAGTTATAGATGATATGTAGTGATGGTAGTATAGTAATAATAGTTATAGATGGTATGTAGTGATGGTAGTATAATAATAATAGTTATAGATGGTAGTATAGTAATAATAGTTATAGATGGTATGTAGTGATGGTAGTATAGTAATAATAGTTATAGATGGTATGTAGTGATGGTAGTATAGTAATAATAGTTATAGATGTATGTAGTGATGGTAGTATAGTAATAATAGTTATAGATGGTATGTAGTGATGGTAGTATAGTAATAATAGTTATAGATGGTATGTAGTGATGGTAGTATAGTAATAATAGTTATAGATGGTATGTAGTGATGGTAGTATAGTAATAATAGTTATAGATGTATGTAGTGATGGTAGTATAGTAATAATAGTTATAGATGGTATGTAGTGATGGTAGTATAATAATAATAGTTATAGATATGTAGTGATGGTAGTATAGTAATAATAGTTATAGATGGTATGTAGTGATGGTAGTATAGTAATAATAGTTATAGATGTATGTAGTGATGGTAGTATAGTAATAATAGTTATAGATGGTATGTAGTGATGGTAGTATAGTAATAATAGTTATAGATGGTATGTAGTGATGGTAGTATAGTAATAATAGTTATAGATGGTATGTAGTGATGGTAGTATAATAATAATAGTTATAGATATGTAGTGATGGTAGTATAGTAATAATAGTTATAGATGATATGTAGTGATGGTAGTATAGTAATAATAGTTATAGATGATATGTAGTGATGGTAGTATAATAATAATAGTTATAGATATGTAGTGATGGTAGTATAGTAATAATAGTTATAGATGGTAGTATAGTAATAATAGTTATAGATGATATGTAGTGATGGTAGTATAATAATAATAGTTATAGATGATATGTAGTGATGGTAGTATAATAATAATAGTTATAGATGGTATGTAGTGATGGTAGTATAGTAATAATAGTTATAGATGTATGTAGTGATGGTAGTATAGTAATAATAGTTATAGATGTATGTAGTGATGGTAGTATAGTAATAATAGTTATAGATGGTATGTAGTGATGGTAGTATAGTAATAATAGTTATAGATGGTAGTATAGTAATAATAGTTACAGATGGTAGTATAGTAATAATAGTTATAGATGGTAGTATAGTAATAATAGTTATAGATGATATGTAGTGATGGTAGTATAGTAATAATAGTTATAGATGGTATGTAGTGATGGTAGTATAGTAATAATAGTTATAGATGATATGTAGTGATGGTAGTATAGTAATAATAGTTATAGATGGTATGTAGTGATGGTAGTATAGTAATAATAGTTATAGATGATATGTAGTGATGGTAGTATAGTAATAATAGTTATAGATGGTATGTAGTGATGGTAGTATAATAATAATAGTTATAGATGATATGTAGTGATGGTAGTATAGTAATAATAGTTATAGATGATATGTAGTGATGGTAGTATAGTAATAATAGTTATAGATGATATGTAGTGATGGTAGTATAGTAATAATAGTTATAGATGGTAGTATAGTAATAATAGTTATAGATGATATGTAGTGATGGTAGTATAGTAATAATAGTTATAGATGATATGTAGTGATGGTAGTATAGTAATAATAGTTATAGATGATATGGAGTGATGGTAGTATAGTAATAATAGTTATAGATGGTATGTAGTGATGGTAGTATAGTAATAATAGTTATAGATGGTATGTAGTGATGGTAGTATAATAATAATAGTTATAGATATGTAGTGATGGTAGTATAGTAATAATAGTTATAGATGATATGTAGTGATGGTAGTATAGTAATAATAGTTATAGATGGTATGTAGTGATGGTAGTATAATAATAATAGTTATAGATATGTAGTGATGGTAGTATAGTAATAATAGTTATAGATGGTATGTAGTGATGGTAGTATAGTAATAATAGTTATAGATGGTATGTAGTGATGGTAGTATAATAATAATAGTTATAGATATGTAGTGATGGTAGTATAGTAATAATAGTTATAGATGATATGTAGTGATGGTAGTATAGTAATAATAGTTATAGATGATATGTAGTGATGGTAGTATAATAATAATAGTTATAGATATGTAGTGATGGTAGTATAGTAATAATAGTTATAGATGGTAGTATAGTAATAATAGTTATAGATGATATGTAGTGATGGTAGTATAATAATAATAGTTATAGATGATATGTAGTGATGGTAGTATAATAATAATAGTTATAGATGGTATGTAGTGATGGTAGTATAGTAATAATAGTTATAGATGATATGTAGTGATGGTAGTATAGTAATAATAGTTATAGATGATATGTAGTGATGGTAGTATAATAATAATAGTTATAGATATGTAGTGATGGTAGTATAGTAATAGTTATAGATATATGTAGTGATGGTAGTATAGTAATAATAGTTATAGATGGTATGTAGTGATGGTAGTATAATAATAATAGTTATAGATATGTAGTGATGGTAGTATAGTAATAATAGTTATAGATGGTATGTAGTGATGGTAGTATAGTAATAATAGTTATAGATGGTATGTAGTGATGGTAGTATAATAATAATAGTTATAGATATGTAGTGATGGTAGTATAGTATAGATAATAGTATATAATAATAGTTATGATATGTAGTGATGGTAGTATAGTAATAATAGTTATAGATGATATGTAGTGATGGTAGTATAATAATAATAGTTATAGATATGTAGTGATGGTAGTATAGTAATAATAGTTATAGATGGTAGTATAGTAATAATAGTTATAGATGATATGTAGTGATGGTAGTATAATAATAATAGTTATAGATGATATGTAGTGATGGTAGTATAATAATAATAGTTATAGATGATATGTAGTGATGGTAGTATAATAATAATAGTTATAGATATGTAGTGATGGTAGTATAGTAATAATAGTTATAGATGGTATGTAGTGATGGTAGTATAATAATAATAGTTATAGATGATATGTAGTGATGGTAGTAATAGTAATAATAGGTTATAGATGGTATGTAGTGATGGTAGTATAGTAATAATAGTTATAGATGATATGTAGTGATGGTAGTATAGTAATAATAGTTATAGATGGTATGTAGTGATGGTAGTATAGTAATAATAGTTATAGATGATATGTAGTGATGGTAGTATAGTAATAATAGTTATAGATGATATGTAGTGATGGTAGTATAGTAATAATAGTTATAGATGATATGTAGTGATGGTAGTATAGTAATAATAGTTATAGATGGTATGTAGTGATGGTAGTATAGTAATAATAGATGGTAGTAGTGATATATAATAATAATAGTAGATGATATGAGGTGATGGTAGTATAGTAATAATAGTTATAGATGGTAGTATAGTAATAATAGTTATAGATGATATGTAGTGATGGTATAGTAATAATAGTTATAGATGATATGTAGTGATGGTAGTATAGTAATAATAGTTATAGATGGTAGTATAGTAATAATAGTTATAGATGATATGTAGTGATGGTAGTATAGTAATAATAGTTATAGATGATATGTAGTGATGGTAGTATAGTAATAATAGTTATAGATGGTAGTATAGTAATAATAGTTATAGATGATATGTAGTGATGGTAGTATAGTAATAATAGTTATAGATGATATGTAGTGATGGTAGTATAGTAATAATAGTTATAGATGATATGTAGTGATGGTAGTATAGTAATAATAGTTATAGATGGTAGTATAGTAATAATAGTTATAGATGATATGTAGTGATGGTAGTATAGTAATAATAGTTATAGATGGTATGTAGTGATGGTAGTATAGTAATAATAGTTATAGATGATATGTAGTGATGGTAGTATAGTAATAATAGTTATAGATGGTATGTAGTGATGGTAGTATAGTAATAATAGTTATAGATGATATGTAGTGATGGTAGTATAGTAATAATAGTTATAGATGATATGTAGTGATGGTAGTATAGTAATAATAGTTATAGATGGTATGTAGTGATGGTAGTATAGTAATAATAGTTATAGATGATATGTAGTGATGGTAGTATAGTAATAATAGTTATAGATGATATGTAGTGATAGTAGTATAGTAATAATAGTTATAGATGGTAGTATAGTAATAATAGTTATAGATGATATGTAGTGATAGTAGTATAGTAATAATAGTTAGAGATGGTAGTATAGTAATAATAGTTATAGATGGTATGTAGTGATGGTAGTATAGTAATAATAGTTATAGATGATATGTAGTGATGGTAGTATAGTAATAATAGTTATAGATGGTAGTATAGTAATAATAGTTATAGATGATATGTAGTGATGGTAGTATAGTAATAACAGTTATAGATGGTATGTAGTGATGGTAGTATAGTAATAATAGTTATAGATGATATGTAGTGATGGTAGTATAGTAATAATAGTTATAGATGGTATGTAGTGATGGTAGTATAGTAATAATAGTTATAGATGATATGTATTGATGGTAGTATAGTAATAATAGTTATAGATGGTATGTAGTGATGGTAGTATAGTAATAATAGTTATAGATGGTATGTAGTGATGGTAGTATAGTAATAATAGTTATAGATGATATGTAGTGATGGTAGTATAGTAATAATAGTTATAGATGATATGTAGTGATAGTAGTATAGTAATAATAGTTATAGATGGTAGTATAGTAATAATAGTTATAGATGGTATGTAGTGATGGTAGTATAGTAATAATAGTTATAGATGATATGTAGTGATGGTAGTATAGTAATAATAGTTATAGATGATATGTAGTGATGGTAGTATAGTAATAATAGTTATAGATGGTATGTAGTGATGGTAGTATAGTAATAATAGTTATAGATGATATGTAGTGATGGTAGTATAGTAATAATAGTTATAGATGGTATGTAGTGATGGTAGTATAGTAATAATAGTTATAGATGATATGTAGTGATGGTAGTATAGTAATAATAGTTATAGATGGTATGTAGTGATGGTAGTATAGTAATAATAGTTATAGATGATATGTAGTGATGGTAGTATAGTAATAATAGTTATAGATGGTATGTAGTGATGGTAGTATAGTAATAATAGTTATAGATGGTATGTAGTGATGGTAGTATAGTAATAATAGTTATAGATGATATGTAGTGATGGTAGTATAGTAATAATAGTTATAGATGGTATGTAGTGATGGTAGTATAGTAATAATAGTTAGAGATGGTAGTATAGTAATAATAGTTATAGATGATATGTAGTGATGGTAGTATAGAAATAATAGTTATAGATGATATGTAGTGATGGTAGTATAATAATAATAGTTATAGATGGTATGTAGTGATGGTAGTATAATAATAATAGTTATAGATGATATGTAGTGATGGTAGTATAGTAATAATAGTTATAGATGATATGTAGTGATGGTAGTATAGTAATAATAGTTATAGATGGTATGTAGTGATGGTAGTATAGTAATAATAGTTATAGATGGTATGTAGTGATGGTAGTATAGTAATAATAGTTATAGATGATATGTAGTGATGGTAGTATAGTAATAATAGTTATAGATGATATGTAGTGATGGTAGTATAGTAATAATAGTTATAGATGGTATGTAGTGATGGTAGTATAGTAATAATAGTTATAGATGGTATGTAGTGATGGTAGTATAGTAATAATAGTTATGTAGATGGTAGTATAGTAATAATAGTTATGATGGTAGTATAGTAATAATAGTTATAGATGGTATGTAGTGATGGTAGTATAGTAATAATAGTTATAGATGGTATGTAGTGATGGTAGTATAGTAATAATAGTTATAGATGGTATGTAGTGATGGTAGTATAGTAATAATAGTTATAGATGATATGTAGTGATGGTAGTATAGTAATAATAGTTATAGATGGTATGTAGTGATGGTAGTATAGTAATAATAGTTATAGATGATATGTAGTGATGGTAGTATAGTAATAATAGTTATAGATGGTATGTAGTGATGGTAGTATAGTAATAATAGTTATAGATGGTATGTAGTGATGGTAGTATAGTAATAATAGTTATAGATGATATGTAGTGATGGTAGTATAGTAATAATAGTTATAGATGATATGTAGTGATAGTAGTATAGTAATAATAGTTATGTAGTGATGGTAGTATAGTAATAATAGTTATAGATGATATGTAGTGATGGTAGTATAGTAATAATAGTTATAGATGGTATGTAGTGATGGTAGTATAGTAATAATAGTTATAGATGATATGTAGTGATGGTAGTATAGTAATAGTTATAGATGGTATGTAGTGATGGTAGTATAGTAATAATAGTTATAGATGATATGTAGTGATGGTAGTATAGTAATAATAGTTATAGATGGTATGTAGTGATGGTAGTATAGTAATAATAGTTATAGATGATATGTAGTGATGGTAGTATAGTAATAATAGTTATAGATGGTATGTAGTGATGGTAATAGTAATAATAGTTATAGATGATATGTAGTGATGGTAGTATAGTAATAATAGTTATAGATGATATGTAGTGATGGTAGTATAGTAATAATAGTTATAGATGGTATGTAGTGATGGTAGTATAGTAATAATAGTTATAGTTATAGATGGTAGTATAGTAGTTATAGATGATGGTAGTATATAGTAATAATAGTTATAGATGGTATGTAGTGATGGTAGTATAGTAATAATAGTTATAGATGATATGTAGTGATGGTAGTATAGTAATAATAGTTATAGATGGTAGTAGTGAGTATAGTAATAGTTATAGATGGTATGTAGTGATGGTAGTATAGTAATAATAGTTATAGATGGTATGTAGTGATGGTAGTATAGTAATAATAGTTATAGATGATATGTAGTGATGGTAGTATAGTAATAATTAGTGATGGTAGTATAGTAATAATAGTTATAGATGATATGTAGTGATGGTAGTATAGTAATAATAGTTATAGATGGTATGTAGTGAGTAATAGTAATAGTTATAGATGATATGTAGTGATGGTAGTATAGTAATAATAGTTATAGATGATATGTAGTGATGGTAGTATAGTAATAATAGTTATAGATGGTATGTAGTGATGGTAGTATAGTAATAATAGTTATAGATGATATGTAGTGATGGTAGTATAGTAATAATAGTTATAGATGGTATGTAGTGATGGTAGTATAGTAATAATAGTTATAGATGATATGTAGTGATGGTAGTATAGTAATAATAGTTATAGATGGTATGTAGTGATGGTAGTATAGTAATAATAGTTATAGATGGTATGTAGTGATGGTAGTATAGTAATAATAGTTATAGATGGTATGTAGTGATGGTAGTATAGTAATAATAGTTATAGATGATATGTAGTGATGGTAGTATAGTAATAATAGTTATAGATGGTATGTAGTGATGGTAGTATAGTAATAATAGTTATAGATGATATGTAGTGATGGTAGTATAGTAATAATAGTTATAGATGATATGTAGTGATGGTAGTATAGTAATAGTTATAGTTATAGATGGTATGTAGTGATGGTAGTATAGTAATAATAGTTATAGATGGTATGTAGTGATGGTAGTATAGTAATAATAGTTATAGATGGTATGTAGTGATGGTAGTATAGTAATAATAGTTATAGATGATATGTATTGATGGTAGTATAGTAATAATAGTTATAGATGGTATGTAGTGATGGTAGTATAGTAATAATAGTTATAGATGGTATGTAGTGATGGTAGTATAGTAATAATAGTTATAGATGATATGTAGTGATGGTAGTATAGTAATAATAGTTATAGATGATATGTAGTGATAGTAGTATAGTAATAATAGTTATAGATGGTAGTATAGTAATAATAGTTATAGATGATATGTAGTGATAGTAGTATAGTAATAATAGTTAGAGATGGTAGTATAGTAATAATAGTTATAGATGGTATGTAGTGATGGTAGTATAGTAATAATAGTTATAGATGATATGTAGTGATGGTAGTATAGTAATAATAGTTATAGATGATATGTAGTGATGGTAGTATAGTAATAATAGTTATAGATGGTATGTAGTGATGGTAGTATAGTAATAATAGTTATAGATGGTATGTAGTGATGGTAGTATAGTAATAATAGTTATAGATGGTATGTAGTGATAGTATAGTAATAGTTATAGATGGTATGTAGTGATGGTAGTATAGTAATAATAGTTATAGATGATATGTAGTGATGGTAGTATAGTAATAATAGTTATAGATGGTATGTAGTGATGGTAGTATAGTAATAATAGTTATAGATGGTATGTAGTGATGGTAGTATAGTAATAATAGTTATAGATGGTATGTAGTGATGGTAGTATAGTAATAATAGTTATAGATGGTATGTAGTGATGGTAGTATAGTAATAATAGTTATAGATGATATGTAGTGATGGTAGTATAGTAATAATAGTTATAGATGGTATGTAGTGATGGTAGTATAGTAATAATAGTTAGAGATGGTAGTATAGTAATAATAGTTATAGATGATATGTAGTGATGGTAGTATAGTAATAATAGTTATAGATGGTATGTAGTGATGGTAGTATAGTAATAATAGTTATAGATGGTATGTAGTGATGGTAGTATAGTAATAATAGTTATAGATGGTAGTGATGTAGTTATAGATGGTAGTATAGTAATAATAATAGTTATAGATGGTATATAGTGATGGTAGTATAGAAATAATAGTTACAGATGGTAGTATAGTAATAATAGTTATAGATGGTATGTAGTGATGGTAGTATAGTAATAATAGTTATAGATGATATGTAGTGATGGTAGTATAGTAATAATAGTTATAGATGGTATGTAGTGATGGTAGTATAGTAATAATAGTTATAGATGGTATGTAGTGATGGTAGTATAGTAATAATAGTTATAGATGGTATGTAGTGATGGTAGTATAGTAATAATAGTTATAGATGGTATGTATATAGTATAATAGTTATAGATGATATGTAGTGATGGTAGTATAGTAATAATAGTTATAGATGGTATGTAGTGATGGTAGTATAGTAATAATAGTTATAGATGATATGTAGTGATGGTAGTATAGTAATAATAGTTATAGATGGTATGTAGTGATGGTAGTATAGTAATAATAGTTATAGATGATATGTAGTGATGGTAGTATAGTAATAATAGTTATAGATGGTATGTAGTGATGGTAGTATAGTAATAATAGTTATAGATGGTATGTAGTGATGGTAGTATAGTAATAATAGTTATAGATGGTATGTAGTGATGGTAGTATAGTAATAATAGTTATAGATGGTATGTAGTGATGGTAGTATAGTAATAATAGTTATAGATGGTATGTAGTGATGGTAGTATAGTAATAATAGTTATAGATGATATGTAGTGATGGTAGTATAGTAATAATAGTTATAGATGGTATAGTGATGGTAGTATAGTAATAATAGTGGTATGTAGTGATGGTAGTATAGTAATAATAGTTATAGATGGTATGTAGTGATGGTAGTATAGTAATAATAGTTATAGATGGTATGTAGTGATGGTAGTATAGTAATAATAGTTATAGATGGTATGTAGTGATGGTAGTATAGTAATAATAGTTATAGATGGTATGTAGTGATGGTAGTATAGTAATAATAGTTATAGATGGTATGTAGTGATGGTAGTATAGTAATAATAGTTATAGATGATATGTAGTGATGGTAGTATAGTAATAATAGTTATAGATGGTATGTAGTGATGTAGTATAGTAATAATAGTTATAGATGGTAGTATGATGGTAGTATAGTAATAATAGTTATAGATGATATGTAGTGATGGTAGTATAGTAATAATAGTTATAGATGGTATGTAGTGATGGTAGTATAGTAATAATAGTTATAGATGGTAGTATAGTAGTGATGGTATGTAGTAGTAATAATAGTTATAGATGATATGTAGTGATGGTAGTATAGTAATAATAGTTATAGATGGTATGTAGTGATGGTAGTATAGTAATAATAGTTATAGATAGGTATGTAGTGATGGTAGTATAGTAATAATAGTTATAGATGATATGTAGTGATGGTAGTATAGTAATAATAGTTATAGATGGTATATAGTAATAATAGTATAGATGGTAATAGTTATAGATGGTATGTAGTGATGGTAGTATAGTAATAATAGTTATAGATGGTATGTAGTGATGGTAGTATAGTAATAATAGTTATAGATGGTATGTAGTGATGGTAGTATAGTAATAATAGTTATAGATGATGATATGTAGTGATGGTAGTATAGTAATAATAGTTATAGATGGTATGTAGTGATGGTAGTATAGTAATAATAGTTAGAGATGGTAGTATAGTGATGGTAGTATAGTAATATGTAGTTATAGATGGTATGTAGTGATGGTAGTATAGTAATAATAGTTATAGATGGTATGTAGTGATAATAGTATAGTAATAATAGTTATAGATGGTATGGTGATGGTATAGTAATAATAGTTATAGATGGTATGTAGTGATAGGTAGTATAGTAATAATAGTTATAGATGGTATATATAGTAATAATAGATGGTATGTAGATGGTAGTATAGTAATAATAGTTATAGATGGTATGTAGTGATGGTAGTATAGTAATAATAGTTATAGATGATATGTAGTGATGGTAGTATAGTAATAATAGTTATAGATGGTATGTAGTGATGGTAGTATAGAAATAATAGTTATAGATGATATGTAGTGATGGTAGTATAATAATAATAGTTATAGATGGTATGTAGTGATGGTAGTATAGTAATAATAGTTATAGATGGTATGTAGTGATGGTAGTATAGTAATAATAGTTATAGATGATATGTAGTGATGGTAGTATAGTAATAATAGTTATAGATGATATGTAGTGATGGTAGTATAATAAAAATAGTTATAGATGATATGTAGTGATGGTAGTATAGTAATAATAGTTATAGATGGTATGTAGTGATGGTAGTATAGTAATAATAGTTAGAGACGGTATGTAGTGATGGTAGTATAGTACTAATAGTTATAGATGGTATGTAGTGACTACACCACAGCTCAGTTCATGGTCACCACAACACCAGAGGTTAATAATGTCCTCTATTAACCAGTGAGTCGGCTATTAAACACTATGATAACATGCTATTATATCTCTATCCTTAACCCAGTTTAAAAACTCCACAAGCCACTACCTAACGGGTCCACCAGCCACTACCTAACGGGTCCACCAGCCACTACCTAACGGGTCCACCAGCCACTACCTAACGGGTCCACAAGCCACTACCTAACGGGTCAACAAGCCACTACCTAACGGGTCACCAAGCCACTACATAACGGGTCCACCAGCCACTACCTAACGGGTCCACCAGCCACTACCTAACGGGTAAACAAGCCACTACCTAACGGGTCAACAAGCCACTACCTAACGGGTCCACCAGCCACTACCTAACGGGTCCACCAGCCACTACCTAACGGGTCCACCAGCCACTACCTAACGGGTCCACCAGCCACTACCTAACGGGTCAACAAGCCACTACCTAACGGGTCCACCAGCCACTACCTAACGGGTCCACAAGCCACTACCTAACGGGTCCACCAGCCACTACCTAACGGGTCCACCAGCCACTACCTAACGGGTCCACCAGCCACTACCTAGGGTAAACAAGCCACTACCTAACGGGTCCACAGCCACTACCTAACGCCACTACCTAACGGGTCCACCAGCCACTACCTAACGGGTCCACCAGCCACTACCTAACGGGTCAACAAGCCACTACCTAACGGGTCCACCAGCCACTACCTAACGGGTCAACAAGCCACTACCTAACGGGTCAACAAGCCACTACCTAACGGGTCCACCAGCCACTACCTAACGGGTCCACCAGCCACTACCTAACGGGTCAACAAGCCACTACCTAACGCCAGCCACTACCTAACGGGTCAACAAGCCACTACCTAACTCCACCAGCCACTACCTAACGGGCCACTCCAACGGGTAAACAAGCCACTACCTAACGGGTCCACCAGCCACTACCTAACGCCACTACCTAACGGGTCCACCAGCCACTACCTAACGGGTCCACAAGCCACTACCTAACGGGTCCACCAGCCACTACCTAACGGGTCCCAGCCACTACCTACCCAGCCACTACCTAACGGGTCCACCAGCCACTACCTAACGGGTCAACCCGCCACTACCTAACGGGTCAACAAGCCACTACATAACGGGTCCACCAGCCACTACCTAACGGGTCCACCAGCCAGTACCTAACGGGTCAACAAGCCACTACATAACGGGTCCACCAGCCACTACCTAACGGGTCCACCAGCCACTACCTAACGGGTCCACCAGCCACTACCTAACGGGTCAACAAGCCACTACATAACGGGTCCACCAGCCACTACCTAACGGGTCACCAAGCCACTACATAACGGGTCCACCAGCCACTACCTAACGGGTCCACCAGCCACTACCTAACGGGTCCAACAAGCCACTACCTAACGGGCCACTACCTAACGGGTCAACAAGCCACTACATAACGGGTCTACAAGCCACTACCTAACAGGTCTGTCACGTTCTGACCTTTATTTTCTGTGTTTTGTATTTAGTTAGTATGGTCAGGGCGTGAGTTGGGTGGGCAGTCTATGTTTGTTTTTCTAGGTTTTGGGAATTTCTATGTTTCGGCCTAGTATGGTTCTCAATCAGAGGCAGGTGTCATTAGTTGTCTCTGATTGAGAATCATACTTAGGTAGCCTGGGTTTCACTGTGTGTTTGTGGGTGATTGTTCCTGTCTCTGTGTGTGCACCAGATATGACTGCTTTTGAGTTTTCACATTTTTTGTTTTTGTTAGTTTGTTCATGTGTACCTTGACCACTACCATGGACAATTACCACACCGGGTCAACCTCTGATCCGCCCTCTCCTCTTCGGAGGAAGAGGAGGAAATTCATTACAAGGTCAACAAGCCACTACCTAACGGGCCAACCAGCCACTACCTAACGGGTCCACCAGCCACTACCTAACGGGTCAACAAGCCACTACATAACGGGTCCACCAGCCACTACCTAACGGGTCCACCAGCCACTACCTAACGGGTCAACAAGCCACTACATAACGGGTCCACAAGCCACTACCTAACAGGTCCACCAGCCACTACCTAACGGGTCAACAAGCCACTACCTAACAGGTCAACAAGCCATTACTTAACGGGTCCACAAGCCACTACCTAACAGGTCAACAAGCCATTACTTAACGGGTCCACAAGCCACTACCTAACGGGTCAACAAGCCACTACCTAACAGGTCAACAAGCCATTACTTAACGGGTCCACAAGCCATTACTTAACAGGTCCACCAGCCACTACCTAACGGGTCAACAAGCCACTACCTAACAGGTCAACAAGCCACTACCTAACGGGTCCACAAGCCACTACCTAACAGGTCAACAAGCCATTACTTAACGGGTCCACCACTACCTAACGGCCAAGCCACTACCTAACAGGTCAAGGTCAAGCCACTACCTAACTCCACCAGCCACTAACCACTACCTAACGGGTCCACCAGCCACTACCTAACGGGGGTCCTAACAAGCCACTACCTAACAGGTCAACAAGCCACTTACGGGTCCACAAGCCACTACCTAACGGTCCACTAACAGGTCCACCAGCCAGCCACTACCTACACAGCCACTACCTAACAGGTCAACAAGCCACTACCTAACAGGTCCAGGAGGACATACAGACAGACAGGAAGACAGACAGGTAGACAGGAGGACAGTGAAAGGGACTGGTGGCAGGTGACTGTCATCATCATCATCTGTAGCTTCCGGTTCAGGGTTCTGCCTTAACAAGCTTCGAGTTGGAGCTAAGAGGCTTTTGGTTAACCCCCCCCTGCAGGTGTCACAGTCACTGAGTGAGTGAGTGACTCACTGTGTGTGTGTGTGTGTGTGTGTGTGTGTGTGTGTGTGTGTGTGTGTGTGTGTGTGTGTGTGTGTGTGTGTGTGTGTGTGTGTGTGTGTGTGTGTGTGTGTGTGTGGGCTGGGAATCACCAGGGACCTCCCGATACAATATTATCATGATACCATATGTATTACAATTCTCACGATTCTAAATGTATTTCGATTCGCTACTGTGATTTCATTGCAATTGGATGTTCCAAACATATTGCTCACCTCATGTCTGCTGCAGAGGGACAAGAGGGAGCCATGAGAACACGACTTTTAATCAGTCATGGAAATGAAAGTGATGAAAACCAAATGTCTCCCTATTGAAACAGATGGAGATCAAGCTCTGAAGGAAGGACACTGGAGTTTTGAGGCAGCTAAAATAATACTGCGAGGACTTCCTGAGTGGCGCTACAGACCCGGGTTTGATCCCCGGCTGTATTACAAGCGACCGTGGTCGGGAGGTCCCACAGGGACTGTGGGTGTTAGTGGTTAGGCGGATCATGCTTCAGAGGACACATGACTCCACCTTCGTCTCCCGAGTCTGTTGGGGAGTTACAGCGATGAGACAAGATCAGAATTGGGGGTAAAATACGTGTTCAATCTTGTGATATTGTCAAAACAACAAGACATGATATATCGTCAAAAATGATATGTTATCCCCATATGTTACTGTATAGATTTTTTCAGAAAGAACCCTTTGGTGGTGAAAAAAGTTCCACTTTGGAACCCCCAAAAATGGGTTTCAGGGGGTTCTCCTATGGGGACAGTTGAACAACCCTTATGCTAGGTACTTCTTCTCTAAGAGTTTAGAGTAGATCCAGTCTGACCTCAAGTCTGTGTTGTTGACAACTTGACACACACACAGGGGTCATGTTAAGTGCTGAATGGCCTATTAGACCTATGACCAGACCTGAGCTGAATGAAGATGGAGACAGTAACCAGTCAGTGAGGTTATTAATACTACAGTAAGCCGTACGAGACCGCTGACCGTGCAGCGTGACGGTTATTGTGAGGTAGAAATGCACTGTGGAGAAGGTTTAGTCTCGTTTGAGCCCCAGCTTATCTACAATGCATTAACACAATTCCCAGCTGTCCTACTGACACACACACACACACACACACACACACACACACACACACACACACACACACACACACACACACACACACACACACACACACACACACACACACACACACACACACACACACACACACACACACACACACACACACACCTGGAACAATGAGTGAGTCAGAGAGTGAATGACCAGTGTACAACCCTGAAAGAAAAGCAAGAGACAGAGAGACAGAAAGACAGAGACAACCACTCATCATTACACACACAGCAACTAGATACCATAAGTGTAATCCACCATATATATATATATATATAGACATACACTGCTCAAAAAAATAAAGGGAACACTAAAATAACATCCTAGATCTGAATGAATGAAATATTCTTATTAAATACTTTTTTCTTTACATAGTTGAATGTGCTAACAACAAAATCCAAAACCACGTGCCTGTATGACCTCCCTTCAACGCCTGGGCATGCTCCTGATGAGGTGGCTGATGTTCTACTGAGGGATCTCCTCCCAGACCTGGACTAAAGCCTCCGCCAACTCCTGGACAGTCTGTGGTGCAACGTGGCGTGGGTGGATGGATGGAGCGAAACATGATGTCCCAGATGTGCTCAATTGGATTCAGGTCTGGGGCACGGGCGGGCCAGTCCATAGCATCAATGCCTTCCTCTTGCAGGAACTGCTGACACACTCCAGCCACATGAGGTCTAGCATTGTCTTGCATTAGGAGGAACCCAGGGCCAACCACACCAGCATATGGTCTCACAAGGGGTCTGAGGATCTCATCTCGGTACCTAATGGCAGTCAGGCTACCTCTGGCGAGCACATGGAGGGCTGGGCGGCCCCGCAAAGAAATGCCACCCCACACCATGACTGACCCACCGCCAAACCGGTCATGCTGGAGGATGTTGCAGGCAGCAAAACGTTCTCCACGGCGTCTCCAGACTGTCATGTCTATCACATGTGCTCAGTGTGAACCTGCTTTCATCTGTGAAGAGCACAGGGCGACAGTGGCAAACTTGCCAATCTTGGTGTTCTCTGGCAAATGCCAAACGTCCTGCACGGTATTGGGCTGTAAGCACAACCCCTACCTGTGGACGTGGGGCCCTCATACCACCCTCATGGAGTCTGTTTCTGACCGTTTGAGCAGACACATGCACATTTGTGGCCTGCTGGAGGTCATTTTGCAGGGCTCTGGCAGTGCTCCTCCTTGCACAAAGGCAGAGGTAGCGGTCCTGCTGCTGGGTTGTTGCCCTCCTACGGCCTCCTCCACATCTCCTGATGTACTGGCCTGTCTCCTGGTAGCGCCTCCATGCTCTGGACACTACGCTGACAGACACAGCAAACCTTCTTGCCACATCTCGCATTGATGTGCCATCCTGGATGAGCTGCACTACCTGAGCCACTTGTGTGGGTTGTAGACTCCGTCTCATGCTACCACTAGAGTGAAAGCACCGCCAGCATTCAAAAGTGACCAAAACATCAACCAGGAAGCATAGGAACTGAGAAGTGGTCTGTGGTCCCCACCTGCAGAACCATTCCTTTATTGGGGGTGTCTTGCTAAATGCCTATAATTTCCACCTGTTGTCTATTCCATTTGCACAACAGCATGTGAAATGTATTGTCAATCAGTGTTGCTTCCTAAGTGGACAGTTTGATTTCACAGTAGTGTGATTGACTTGGAGTTACATTGTGTTTTTTAAGTGTTCCCTTTATTTTTTTGAGCAGTGTATATATATACACCTGACACACACATGTACCCACTCAGACACACACATGTACCCACTCAGAGACACACATGTACCCACTCAGACACACACATGTACCCACTCAGACACACACATGTACCCACTCAGACACACACATGTACCCACTCAGACACACACATGTACCCACTCAGACACACACATGTACCCACTCAGACACACACATGTACCCACTCAGACCAGTGGAGGCTGCTGAGGGGAGGACAGCACATAATAATGTCCAGAACAGACCGAACGGAATGGCATCAAACACATGGAAACCATGTGTTAGATGTATTTGAAACCATTCCACTGATTCTGCTCCAGTCATTACCACGAGTGTATCCTCCCCAATTAAGGTGCCACCAACCACCTGTGACGCAGACGCAGTGACACAGACTAGCATGTCTGCACTCAGAGTTACACACACCGTTGTTGGTCTGCTTCACCTACAGTACATAGGCACAAACACATGGCCTGCTTCACCTACAGCACATAGGCACTAACACATGGCCTGCTTCACCTACAGTACATAGGCACAAACACATGGCCTGCTTCACCTACAGTACATAGGCACTAACACATGGCCTGCTTCACCTACAGTACATAGGCACTAACACATGGCCTGCTTCACCTACAGCACATAGGCACTAACACATGGCCTGCTTCACCTACAGTACATAGGCACTAACACATGGCCTGCTTCACCTACAGTACATAGGCACAAACACATGGCCTGCTTCACCTACAGCACATAGGCACTAACACATGGCCTGCTTCACCTACAGTACATAGGCACTAACACATGGCCTGCTTCACCTACAGTACATAGGCACTAACACATGGCCTGCTTCACCTACAGCACATAGGCACTAACACATGGCCTGCTTAGGCACAAACACATGGCCTGCTTCACCTACAGTACATAGGCACTAACACATGGCCTGCTTCACCTACAGTACATAGGCACTAACACATGGCCTGCTTCACCTACAGTACATAGGCACTAACACATGGCCTGCTTCACCTACAGCACAGGCACATGGCACTAACAGGCACAAACCATGGCCTGCTTCACCTACAGCACATAGGCACTAACACATGGCCTGCTTCACCTACAGCACATAGGCACAAACACATGGCCTGCTTCACCTACAGTACATAGGCACAAACACATGGCCTGCTTCACCTACAGTACATAGGCACAAACACATGGCCTGCTTCACCTACAGTACATAGGCACTAACACATGGCCTGCTTCACCTACAGCACATAGGCACTAACACATGGCCTGCTTCACCTACAGTACATAGGCACTAACACATGGCCTGCTTCACCTACAGTACATAGGCACTAACACATGGCCTGCTTCACCTACAGCACATAGGCACTAACACATGGCCTGCTTCACCTACAGTACATAGGCACTAACACATGGCCTGCTTCACCTACAGTACATAGGCACTAACACATGGCCTGCTTCACCTACAGCACATAGGCACAAACACATGGCCTGCTTCACCTACAGTACATAGGCACAAACACATGGCCTGCTTCACCTACAGCACATAGGCACTAACACATGGCACTAACACATGGCCTGCTCACCTACAGCACATAGGCACTAACACATGGCCTGCTTCACCTAACACTAACATGGCCTGCTTCACCTACAGCACATAGGCACTAATACATTTGACCTTAAAGGCTCAGTGCAGTCAAAACATGATTTCAATATTTTTATATACACTAAGTGTACAAAACATTGGTACACCTGTTCTTTTTATGACATAGACTGACAAGGTGAATCCAGATGAAAGCTGTGATCTCTTATTGATGTCCTGTTACATCCACTTCAAATCAGCATAGATGAAGGGGAGGAGTCAGGTTAAAAAATGATTTTTAAGTCTTGAGAGAATTGAGACATGGATTGTGTATGTGTACCATTCAGAGGGTGAAGGCAAGACAAAAGATGGCCTGAACTTTGTTGGTGCACCAGTTTGTGTCAGAACTGCAACGCTGCTGGCACTCAACAGTCTCCCATGGGGTCATGAATGGTCCACCACCCGAGGACATCCAGCCAACTTAACACAACTGTGGGAAGCATTGAAGTCAAAAAATGGGCCAGCATCCCTGTGGAAGCTTTCGACACCCTTAGAGGCCATGCCTGACATTGAGGCTGTTCTGGGGGCACGGGGGGGGTGGGACTCCATATCAGGAAGTTGTCCTTAATGTTTTGTACACTCAGTGTATATTTCCATGCTACGAGGTTGGAATAATACTGAGAAATTGTGAAAGTGATGATAATGCCCTTTTAGTATAAGAGCTGTTTGGTGGGGATGGAGTTTTGGCCTCCCTGGTGACATCACCATGCGGGATATTAGTTAATAGACCAATAAGAGAGTTTCAAACCTTTCTGCCAATAATAACTTGTTTTCAGTTTTCCCCTCCCCACTCAGACCACTCCCAGACAGCCCGAGCAGAATTCTTGCTTGAGAAATGACTCTTTGCTAAGAAGCTATTTTTGTTTCTTTTTGACCATTTTCATTGAAAACAATCACAGTAAGGTACCTAATTGTTAGCCAGAAATGATTTGATATTGAGATAAAAACATCTGCATTGGGCCTTTACAACATGGAGCCCATTATCCAAAATGCAGATGAAACAAATGAAGTGAATGTCTTTCCCACGCTCCTCTTCCTCTACGTCCTTCACCCATATCTCTATTGGTTTCTTTCTCTTCCAGTCATCTGTTCCTCTTTTCTCAGGGTCAGATGAGGTCTTACTTTTTCCAAGGCCCTTCCCCTCTGAGTCTGTCTGTTGTTTTATCTGTATATTCCTCTGTCACGAATATTACCGAAGGTGATTCCCCTTCTTGTTCGGGTGGCGTTCGGCGGTCGTCGTCGCCGGTCTACTAGCTATCGCCGATCCGTTGTTCTGTGTTCCTTTAGTTTTGTCTAATTGGTAGCACCTGTTTCTTGTTTGGTTGTTAGGGTAGGGTTATATATAGTCTGTTCAGCCCGCTTCTGTTTCGTGCGGGCTTGTTCGTCTGTTTTGTTGTTTGAGTGTATTTTTGTTTGTAGTTGAGTTTCACACTGTCCGTTTATATTTCTGTTAATTTGTTTTCCTACTTTTGTTCATGTTATGTTTCCGGGACATTAAAGCATGTTTTTTCCCACATCTTTTGCTCTCTGCGCCTGACTCCACACCTCCTCACTCATCTGTCGTAACACCTCTCCCTTTATATCCTACCATCCCTCTCTCATTCACTCTCACTCACTCACTCACTCACTCACTCACTCACTCACTCACTCACTCACTCACTCACTCTCACACCTCCTGTGCTAATTCGTTAATAATGACATTATTATAGACTTGAATTAGCATCTCTGCATCTCAGCCGGGTGAGAAACTCTGGTTCCCAGAGAATCACACTTCCTGCTTCTGAATAGGATGCAGTTTCTCCTAAACCCTGATCTAAGATCAGTTTGGTTAAGGTTAGGATTAGGAAGGCTGATCCTAGATCTACTAAGACTACTGTACTAGTCAACCTAGTGCACTCAGTGTACATACTTTACTAGTTAGCTTAGGAAGACAATGGAATGTGGACATTGCAGTGCACAGTTTATTTCTCTTTGGGGTTGTTTGTGTATCTAGTGTCTTAGTGGGAGAGGGGCAGACAGACAGTGAGACTGGGGAGGGTGGTGGAGGAGAGGAGAGTGGGGGAGAAGAGAATGGAGGGTGGGGTGGGGGAGAGGAGGGTGGGGGAGAAGAGAATGGAGGGTGGGGTGGGGGAGAGGAGGGTGGGGGAGAAGAGAAAGGAGGGTGGGGTGGGTTAGAGGAGGGTTGGGGAGCAGAGAAAGGAGGATGGGATGGGGGAGAAGAGGGTGGGGGAGAGGAGGTTGGGGAGAAGAAAGAGAGGAGGGTGGGGGAGAGGAGGGTTGGGTGTGGGAGAAGAGAGAGGAGGGTGGGAGAGCCTATTGACCTCTAGCGACCCTAACCCCCACTCCATCACACACTCCTCCCCTTCTTTGTTATCTCTCTTCCTCTCCACCCCCTCCTCTCCTCCCTGTGTCCCCAGATGGTCATGAAGATTGAATGATTTAGCCTTGGGAGCAACAAACTCCCAAGCATTCTCATACTCTCGTGTGTAAGTACACACACACACACACACACACACACACACACACACACACACACACACACACACACACACACACACACACACACACACACACACACACACACACACACACACACGCACCAGTTTGTTATTCCATACACACACACACCAGTTTGTTATTCCATAACTTTGATACATTTGAAAATCGCTAACCAATATGCTGTATGAAAACGGCATCACAGCCAGACAAAGCAGTAGATTGGTGGACTATTAAAGTGAAGAGAGCTCCCCTATTGGCCAGACACAGTCAATGCAACATAACCCTGTTGCATTACAAAATACTGTACCTGTTGCCATATGAATAAATTGTATCGATTTCAATTGTGTTCTATTATTTTTTTAACTTTTGGCTCGGTTTCCAGAGATTCTATTACCCTTCCTCTCTCTCTCTCTCTCTCTCTCTCCAATTAAATTCAATTCTATTTAAGGGTTTTATTGGCATGGGAAACAGTTTACGTCTCCAAAGCAAGTGAAATGATAAACAAAAGTGAAAAACAAAAAGTGAACAGTAAATATTACACTCACACAACTTCCCATTTAACATGTCATTATGTCTATATACAGTGTAACGGTGTTACCACACTGTCTCTCTCTCTCTCCTCTTTTCTCATTATGTCTATATACAGTGTAACGGTGTTACCACACTGTCTCTCTCTCTCTTTTCTCATTATGTCTATATACAGTGTAACGGTGTTACCACACTGTCTCTCTCTCTCTCCTCATTATGTCTATATACAGTGTAACGGTGTTACCACACTGTCTCTCTCTCTCTTTTCTCATTATGTCTATATACAGTGTAACGGTGTTACCACACTGTCTCTCTCTCTCTCCTCATTATGTCTATATACAGTGTAACGGTGTTACCACACTGTCTCTCTCTCTCTCCTCATTATGTCTATATACAGTGTAACGGTGTTACCACACTGTATTATGTCTATATACAGTGTAACGGTGTTACCACACTGTCTCTCTCTCTCTCCTCATTATGTCTATATACAGTGTAACGGTGTTACCACACTGTCTCTCTCTCTCTCCTCATTATGTCTATATACAGTGTAACGGTGTTACCACACTGTCTCTCTCTCTCTCTCCTCATTATGTCTATATACAGTGTAACGGTGTTACCACACTGTCTCTCTCTCTCTCCTCTTTTCTCATTATGTCTATATACAGTGTAACGGTGTTACCACACTGTCTCTCTCTCTCTCTCTTTTCTCATTATGTCTATATACAGTGTAACGGTGTTACCACACTGTCTCTCTCTCTCTCCTCTTTTCTCATTATGTTTACCACACTGTCTCTCTCTCTCTCCTCTTATGTCTCATTATGTCTATTATGTCTATATACAGTGTAACGGTGTTACCACACTGTCTCTCTCTCTCTCCTCATTATGTCTATATACAGTGTAACTTTACCACACTGTCTCTCTCTCTCTTATTATGTCTATATACAGTGTAACGGTGTTACCACACTGTCTCTCTCTCTCTCCTCATTATGTCTATATACAGTCTGTTACTGTCTCTCTCTCCTCTTTTCTCATTATGTCTATATACAGTGTAACGGTGTTACCACACTGTCTCTCTCTCTCTCTCCTCTTCTCTCATTATGTCTATATACAGTGTAACTGTGTTACCACACTGTCTCTCTCTCTCTCCTCATTATGTCTATATACAGTGTAACGGTGTTACCACACTGTCTCTCTCTCTCTCCTCATTATGTCTCATTATGTCTGTCTCTCTCTCTCCTCATATACAGTGTAACGGTGTTACCACACTGTCTCTCTCTCTCTCCTCATTATGTCTATATACAGTGTAACGGTGTTACCACACTGTCTCTCTCTCTCTCCTCATTATGTCTATATACAGTGTAACGGTGTTACCACACTGTCTCTCTCTCTCTCTTTTCTCATTATGTCTATATACAGTGTAACGGTGTTACCACACTGTCTCTCTCTCTCTCCTCTTTTCTCATTATGTCTATATACAGTGTAACGGTGTTACCACACTGTCTCTCTCTCTCTTCATTATGTCTATATACAGTGTAACGGTGTTACCACACTGTCTCTCTCTCTCTCCTCTTTTCTCATTATGTCTATATACAGTGTAACGGTGTTACCACACTCTCTCTCTCTCTCCTCATTATGTCTATATACAGTGTAACGGTGTTACCACACTGTCTCTCTCTCTCTCCTCATTATGTCTATATACAGTGTAACGGTGTTACCACACTGTCTCTCTCTCGCTCCTCTTTTCTCAGCCCTCTGAAACCCTTCCTCCCCCTTTCTGTTTTCACTCTGTCGTCTCTGTCTCACACTCCCCCACTAGAAGAAAGAGACACATTCCTGCAGCTTTGTGAGGACGTCAATATTGACTTTCTCTGTGTGTCACAACTCTGTGTATGTGACAACTGACTGACAACGTAACACTGCTCTGCATATTACAATCAACAATCTAGGTTTGCTCTATTTCTCCCTCCCTCCCTCCCTCCCTCCCTCCCTCCTCCCTCCCTCCCTCCATCCCTCCCTCCGGCTGTGGCCTGATTGTGATCAATCTCTGCTAGTTGCTGAGTTGTTCCTTTGTCCGTCCCTCCCCTCCTTCCCTCTGACAGTGTCTGTGTCTGGCTGGCTATGTCTACCCCCCCCAAACTCCCTAAATGTAGGTCTCTCTTGCTCCCCAACCCCCCAAGATCCTCCTTGACAAAAACCTCAAGACAGACCGAGACGGAGCACTACAATGATGACTGTGGCTTCTGCTTTTGTCTTCCTTCTACCCCCCCACTCCCTACTATCCAGAAATCCCTTCACCCCCATCCATGTATACCTCGAACTCCCCTCCTCCGCCCCTAACCTTCTACTCCCCAAAAAACAACCCCCCCTACCTGCCTCACTGCTCCCCCAGCTCAGACCCTGTTGTCTCGGGCTGGCCACTGCAGAGCGGGGCATTGTGTTGCTAATGCCGACTAGGCCTCAATGCAGCCACAAAGGTTGCCGTGGAAACGCTTGGGCGCACACAATAGAGCCCGGGATGGGCCCCCAGAACACAGGAGTCCTGGGAAACCCAAAGACAGAGAGACAGAGCGAAGGAAGAGTTGGAGGGGGTGGGCGAGTGCAGGGTAGAGGGGGAAGAGAGTGACTGTGGGAGGCCTCCTCCCCTCCCTCCATCCCCTCATTCCTCCCCTCCCGCCATCCCTCCATCCCCTCATTCCTCCCCTCCCTCCATTCCCTCATTCCTCCCCTCCCTCCATCTCCTCATTCCTCCCCTCCATCCCCTCATTCCTCCCCTCCATCTCCATCCTCCTCCCCCTCCCCTCCATCTCCCTCCCCTCCATCCCCTCATTCCTCCCCTCCATCCCCTCATTCCTCCCCTCCCTCCATCCCCTCATTCCTCCCCTCCCCCCTCATTCCTCCCCTCCCTCCATCCCCTCATTCCTCCCCTCCCTCCATCCCCTCATTCCTCCACAACCACTCCTTTCTTTCTGGACCCCAGATGGTCATCTGTCAGAGGGGCTGCTGGGAGAGTTAGATGCGTCCTCCCTCTCACAAGTAGACACAGTCCCACATCCACTGACCCGTAAAGACTCACTTCCAAAGCATCCAAAGAGTTGAAGAATGTAGCCATCTCAACAACACAGTATTTCCATAATGGAAGACCAAGTAGAACCAGATGAGATCATCCAGAATCATTCAGTCATTACAACAACTCAACCAAAACCATCTCACTCACCGTGGCAACCACTGAGTGTTTGTGTGTATCAGTTACATCAGTGTGTGTGTGTTTGTGAGCGTATGTTATTGTGTGTGTGTCACTCACCCAGAGGCAATGAGGGCTTGTGACTGGGCCATGGCGATGCGTTGCAGGGCGGGCCGGCTGAGCCCAGCCAGACTGGACCGCTGGGGCAGGGGGGCAGAGCACGGCGCCGAGCGCTGGGGAGCCATGGGCCGCGGCGACGGGGACGGCACGGGAGAGGGCGGTGACGTCACGGCGGTCGCCGGGGTGATGAGCGTGGCGGTGGGCACCGGTTGACTCGTGGAGGAGGGAGAGGGGGCGGCACGGACGGACGGCGGCCCTGATTGGAGGAGGGCGGCTGAGGGGGCGGGAGGGAGGGAGGAGGGGGTCGGTTGGAGATGGAGAGGGTGCCCGTTTGGGCGCTGAGGAGAGAGAGGGAGCGGGCGAAGAGGGCAGCATTCCGTCGCGGTGAGGACTGGTTCCGGGATATGGAGAGTCCGTGAGGTAAGGTTTTGGAGTAGGCAGATCTAGCGGGGGAGGTCCTGAGTTGGCCCCGCCCCAGGGAGGCAGATTTGGGGCTGGGTGGTTTACTCTGAGGTTTACTCGGCCGGTGGCCCAACTTGTGCGTCGATGACCTCACTGTGCTCTGCTTCACACTAAAGACCAGCATGCACTGCTGGCAGGAGCACGGCTGCCCGGCGAGGGACTGCATGGTCGCCTGCCCGCCGCTTGTGTACACAGCGCGTCCGTTTATGCCCGACACCCCAACACCCAGTAACGCTCCAGTCAGACCCGATCCTCCACCTCCGTTCCTGGGTACCGGTCCTGACACTAGTGGGTAGGCCACGTCGGACCTCCGCTGTATCCTGCGTTGTCTCTGGGTCTGCCTGTTGACCTGGGTCATGCCCTGCAGGTCCACCAGGTAGCAGAAGCCCAGCGGCGCCAGGTCCAGCCAGGGCTGCTGTCGGTCCCGGGCCGTCTGGATGGCGATGCCGACCTCCGTGTCGTACTGGGTCCAGGAGCCCGTGTCGTTCTCCCACTCCCACAGCCAACCCTGGCCCGCGCAACCCTGGCCACCGGCGGATCCCTGCAGGGGAGATGTGGGGTTAGTACGACTATCAATCAATCAAATTGGGGAGGTAGCGTAGCCTAGTGGTTAGAGCGTTGGACACCGGGTTGCGGTTTAAACCCCGAGCTGACAAGGTACAAATCTGTCATTCTGCCCCTGGGCAGATTAACCCACTGTTCCCAGGGGAAAATTATGTTCTTAACTGACTTGCCTGGTTAAATCAATCAAAAAAAAAAATAAATGTATTTTTCCAATGGCAGTTGTCACAAAGTGCTTCACAGTAAACTAGTCTAGACACTGAAGAGCAAGCAGAAGCAAGGTGGACAGGACGAAGGCCCTGGATGGAAGAAACCTTGAGAGGAACCAGGAATGCATGACTACATCATGAAAAGAGTAGGAAATGGTACTAAGATTGTCATTTCAGTGTGGAGAGGTTGAAACAGGAACAGAAATGCACGTGGGAAGGTTTTCGTATGGTTTTAATTGACAACCTAGATTCTCCCCAAAGAAGTGAAAGTTAGGATAAAGTAATCCTTCTCACCCCCCTTAAAAGATTTAGATGCACTATTGTAAAGTGGCTGTTCCACTGGATGTCATAAACCTGAATGCAAATTTGTAAATGAACTCAACAAATGAACTTCAAATGTTAACATGAGCTCTGGACACATTCAAATAACATCCTCTGACCTGAACTCAACCCCAACTCAAATGAACTCAAATGACCTGAACTCAACCCCAACTCAAATGACCTGAACTCAACCCCAACTGACCTGAACTCAACCCCAACTCAAATGACCTGAACTCAACCCCAACTCAAATAACCTGAACTCAACCCCAACTCAAATGACCTGAACTCAACCCCAACTCAAATGACCTGAACTCAACCCCAACTCAAATGACCTGAACTCAACCCCAACTCAAATGACCTGAACTCAACCCCAACTCAAATGACCTGAACTCAACCCCAACTCAAATGACCATAACTCAAATTAAAGTATTTCCAAATGCAGTCAGCCAAACAGCTACAAAGACACTCTTAATGACCAACAGTAATACAGTTGTTTAGTGAAGAGAATACTTGTCAAAATTCCATTTGAAATGCATATTGGTTTATGATGAATCGATAGTGGTAACCATAGAGATGTTTAATAGGTTTAAAATCAACCAAACCAGCAGGCCTAGTATGGCACCACACATCGGTGCCAAACCGAGGAGGATCAAGAACCGTCCAATCAGAGACGAGCTTGGTAACCAGGGGCAACGTGTGGCACGACCATTCAGCCAATGCCATGGTAGAGAGAAGAGGGACCCACACTGAGGCCTGGCCGAAACAGACTGGGACACACAGACATCAAAAGAGGTGCCTGAATGCAGCAGGCCTAGCAATGTTTGTTAGAGGCACACAGTCAAGGGTATTGTGTGTGTGAGAGAGAGACCCTTTGAATTGAGAGAGAGAGAGAGAGAGAGACCCTTTGAATTGAGAGAGAGACCCTTTGAATTGAGAGAGAATACAGACCCTTTGAATTGAGAGAGAGAGAGAGACCCTTTGAATTGAGAGAGAGAGACCATTTGAATTGAGAGAGATTGAGTTTATGATGAATTGAGAGAGAGTAACCCTTTGAATTGAGAGATGGGTTTTGAATCAGAGACCAGAGGCCTAGAGAGAGAGACCCACATGAATTGAAGAGAGAGAATGAGGAGAAGAACCGTGTTGAATCAGAGAGAGACCAAGGGTAACCAGAGGGGTGTGAGACCCTTGACCATTGAGCCAATGCCAGAGAGAGAGAGAGGACCCTTCACACTGAGGCCTGGCCGAGATTTGAGAATGAGAGAGAGACCAGACATTGAAAGAGGAGCCTTTCAATGAGAGAGGCCTAGACCCTTTGAATGTGAGAGGACCCAGTGAATTGAATTGAGAGGGTGAGAGAGAGACCCTTTGAATTGAGAGAGAGAGAGAGAGAGAGAGAGAGAGAATGGAGAGAGAGACCCTTTGAATGGAATTGAGAGGGGAGAGAGAGAAGAGAGAGACCCAATGAATTGAGAGAGACCCTTTGAATTGAATTGAGAGGGGGAGAGAGAGAGAGAGAGAGAGAGAGAGAGAGAGAGAGAGAGAGAGAGAGAGAGAGAGAGAGAGAGAGAGAGAGAAGGTGTGTGTGTGTGTGTGTGTGTGTGTGTGTGGTGAAAGTGATAAAAAGTGTGTGTGTGTGTGTGTGTATGGGGAGGGGACTAAAGGCTGAGCCGGGAGGTCTTCTTCACTCTATAAAACGATACAATGTTTCTAAAAGAGGAATGAGCACTTGACCCCAGGAGTAGCATGTGAGATTCAGTAGACTGTAGAGGAAACAGGCCTCTTTCAGTTCCACAGAAACAAAGGCCAGCTCTCACAAAGACAAACCACTAGCTGGGATGAGGACAGTCACGGGTGGACTGGATTCTGTTAGAAACCTCTAGTGATGGATGACCTTTGAAGAGAAACATACGGGTCGTACTTCAGCCCACCTCTTTCCTGGCCAGAAGGATAAACTCTGGGCCCCTCGTCTTAATATTTCACTCTCGCTACCGTTTGCAGAGCGCCGTTCACAACGTGCACGTAAGACAAGACGGAGACTCGCGTCGCCGTCGACACAATCAATGGTTCTGATTAGCTGAATGGATTGTGGTGACGAGACAAGACAGCCGCGCCCCCCCCTCTCTCCAGTTTCCGTCCTGTGATAGACCCCGGCCACGTCAATGTCCTTCAATCACCTTCTATAGTCTCTACTGAAGACAGAGAGGGCTGTGTTCATTAGGCAACCGGACGATAAGGGACTGAAACAGGGAGGGGCTACCTGAACGGGTGTGTGCCCGGATGAACAGGGCCGAGGCTCATCACAGGGGTGCAGCCAGAGGGAGAACAACTATCCACCCTGTCAGTGTGTCTGCGGACGCTCCTCTCTTAGAAGGGAGGGAAAACACTGTTCTCCTTTGATCTGAGGGATAATATCACCTCTCTGGCCCCTTCACTGTCTTTCACCAAGGCCACTGTGGAGAGGGCAGGCTGAGGGGTTGTTGGGTGTGTGTGTGTGTGTGTGTGTGTGTGTGTGTGTGTGTGTGTGTGTGTGTGTGTGTGTGTGTGTGTGTGTGTGTGTTGTCAGCCTGTTGTGTGTGTGTATGTGTGTCAGTGTGTGTGTTGTGTTTTGAGTGAGTGGGGTATAGTGGCTCATGGAATGTCAGGTGTGTGTGTGTGTTTTGGTTTGGGTGGGGGGTGGGTGGGTGGGTGAGTCAGGTGTGTGTGTGTGTTTTGGTTTGGGTGGGGGTGGGTGGGTGGGTGAGCAAGTCAGGTGTGTGTGGGACTCCAATCCTATGGAGTCCTATGGGACTCCAATCACAGCCAGATGTGAGGCAGCCTGGATGTCTCTTGCACTGAGATGCTGTGTCTTAGACCACTGCGCCCCTCGGGAGTTCCTTCTCTTTGTAGCCCTCCGACCCTCTTAGCCCAAACACGAGAGCCATCAGATAGAATGAAACACAATCCAGTGTGTGTGCGTCTTTGCATATGGGTGCTTGTGTGTGTGTGTGCATTGTGTATGTGTGTGTGTCTGTGCACTCTTCATGCATGTACTCTTCATGCATGACCCTGTGTGTGTGTGTGTACTCTTCATGCATGTGTGTGTGTGTCTGTGTGTGTGTGTGTGTGTGTGTGTGTGTGTGTGTGTGTGTGTGTGTGTGTGTGTGTGTGTGTGTGTGTGTGTGTGTGTGTGTGTGTGTGTGTGTGTGTGTGTGTGTGTGTCTCTGCTCCTAATCCAAGGCCTACGTTGTGAAACACGCAGTGACTGACGGCACTCGAGAGGCCCTGGGGCCCTGAAGTAACCTGACACAGACTGTTGCACAACAACCTACTGAGTTGTACTAGGGGAACGCTCTGTTCTACACCCCCCTCCGTCTCTCTCTCTCCTCCTCCTCCAACAGCCTATTGGGCTGGGGGAAACCTTTCTGTTCTGTTCTCTCCCCCTCTCTCTCTCTCTCTCTCTCTCTCTCTCCCCTCCAACAACCTATTGGGCTGGTCTGTCCTTTCTGCCTATCTGTATGTTGTCAGCCTCTCTGTGTCTCTCTCCCCTCTGTCTGTGTTGTCTCTCTCTCTCTCTCTCTCTCTCTCTCTCTCTCTCTCTCTCTGTTGTCTCTCTCTCTCTCTCTGTCTCTCTCTCTCTCTCTCTCTCTCCTCCCCTCCTCCTCCAACAACCTATTGGGCTGGAGGAAACATTCTGTTCTGTTCTACTCCCCTGTGTCTCTGTGTCGCTCTTCTCTCGCTCTGTTCTGTTCTATCTCTCTCTCCTCCTCTCTCTCCTCTGTACAACCTATTGGGCTAGGGGAAACCTTTCTGTTGTTCTACTCCCCCTCTGTCTCTCTCTCTCTCCCCACCTCCCTCTCCAGTCTCTCCTCTCCACCATTCCCCCTCTATCTGTACTTCACCTCCACTCTTTCTCTCTCTTACCCTCTCTCCATCTTTCTCTCTCTCTCAATATTTTCTCTCTCTCCTCCCCTCGCTATTCCTCTCTTTCTCGCTGCCTCTTTGTCCAGCCTGGTTCTACTTAGAAGTGGCCTGTCTTGTCAGGTTTGGCTTATGTTTATGTTTGCCTTTGCCTCCACCCTTTCTCCCCAGGGTGACCCCAGTGACCCCTGCACCCCATGACCCTCTTCCTATCTTTGTGGGTGTCTGGGAAACGTGTCCCCTTATCGGCTGGACCAGCTGGAGCAGCAACAGGGCCTCCGAGCCTCAGACGACAGCTGGCTGCTTCTTCCAAGACCAGTGTGTGTGTGTGTGTGTGTGTGTGTGTGTGTGTGTGTGTGTGTGTGTGTGTGTGTGTGTGTGTGTGTGTGTGTGTGTGTGTCAGCCTCTCTGTGTGTGTTTCTAAGACCAGCCCCTATCTGTGTTGTCCTGTATCTGCCCCTCTCTGTGCTTTCAGCTATCCATGTTGTCACCTCTGCCTCCTGTATGTCAGTCTCATCTGTGTTGTTTAGCCTCTCTGTCTATCATTCACTCTCTGTCTATCTGCATGTTGTCAGCCTCTCTGCTATCTGTATGTTGTCAGCCTCTCTGTCTATCTGCATGTTGTCAGCCTCTCTGTATCTGTATGTTGTCAGCCTCTCTGTCTATCTGTATGTTGTCAGCCTCTCTGCCTATCTGTATGTTGTCAGCCTCTCTGCCTATCTGTATGTTGTCAGCCTCTCTGCCTATCTGTATGTTGTCAGCCTCTCTGCCTATCTGTATGTTGTCAGCCTCTCTGCCTATCTGTATGTTGTCAGCCTCTCTGCCTATCTGTATGTTGTCAGCCTCTCTGCCTATCTGTATGTTGTCAGCCTCTCTGCCTATCTGTATGTTGTCAGCCTCTCTGTCTATCTGTATGTTGTCAGCCTCTCTGTCCTATCTGTATGTTGTCAGCCTCTCTGTCTATCTGTATGTTGTCAGCCTCTCTGTCTATCTGTATGTTGTCAGCCTCTCTGTATGTTGTCTATCTGTATGTTGTCAGCCTCTCTGCCTATCTGTATGTTGTCAGCCTCTCTGTCTATCTGTATGTTGTCAGCCTCTCTGTCTATCTGTATGTTGTCAGCCTCTCTGTCTATCTGTATGTTGTCAGCCTCTCTGTCTATCTGTATGTTGTCAGCCTCTCTGTCTATCTGTATGTTGTCAGCCTCTCTGTCCTATCTGTATGTTGTCAGCCTCTCTGTCTATCTGTATGTTGTCAGCCTCTCTGTCTATCTGTATATATCTGTTTGTCAGCCTCTCTGTCTATCTGTATGTTGTCAGCCTCTCTGTCTATCTGTATGTTGTCAGCCTCTCTGTCTATCTGTATGTTGTCAGCCTCTCTGTCTATCTGTATGTTGTCAGCCTCTCTGTCTATCTGTATGTTGTCAGCCTCTCTGTCTATCTGTATGTTGTCAGCCTCTCTGTCCTGTATGTTGTCAGCCTCTCTGTCTATCTGTATGTTGTCAGCCTCTCTGTCTATCTGTATGTTGTCAGCCTCTCTGTGTTGTCAGCCTCTCTGTCTATCTGTATGTTGTCAGCCTCTCTGTCTATCTGTATGTTGTCAGCCTCTCTGTCTATCTGTATGTTGTCAGCCTCTCTGTCTGTATGTTGTCAGCCTCTCTGTCTATCTGTATGTTGTCAGCCTCTCTGTCTATCTGTATGTTGTCAGCCTCTCTGTCTATCTGTATGTTGTCAGCCTCTCTGTCTATCTGTATGTTGTCAGCCTCTCTGTCTATCTGTATGTTGTCAGCCTCTCTGTCTATCTGTATGTTGTCAGCCTCTCTGTCTATCTGTATGTTGTCAGCCTCTCTGTCTATCTGTATGTTGTCAGCCTCTCTGTCTATCTGTATGTTGTCAGCCTCTCTGTCTATCTGTATGTTGTCAGCCTCTCTGTCTATCTGTATGTTGTCAGCCTCTCTGTTTATCTGTATGTTGTCATCTGTATGTTGTCAGCCTCTCTGTCTATCTGTATGTTGTCAGCCTCTCTGTCTATCTGTATGTTGTCAGCCTCTCTGTCTATCTGTATGTTGTCAGCCTCTCTGTCTATCTGTATGTTGTCAGCCTCTCTGTCTATCTGTATGTTGTCAGCCTCTCTGTCTATCTGTATGTTGTCAGCCTCTCTGTCTATCTGTATGTTGTCAGCCTCTCTGTCTATCTGTATGTTGTCAGCCTCTCTGTCTATCTGTATGTTGTCAGCCTCTCTGTGTTGTCAGCCTATCTGTATGTTGTCAGCCTCTCTGTCTATCTGTATGTTGTCAGCCTCTCTGTCTATCTGTATGTTGTCAGCCTCTCTGTCTATCTGTATGTTGTCAGCCTCTCTGTCTATCTGTATGTTGTCAGCCTCTCTGTTATCTGTATGTTGTCAGCCTCTCTGTCTATCTGTATGTTGTCAGCCTCTCTGTTTATCTGTATGTTGTCAGCCTCTCTGTCTATCTGTATGTTGTCAGCCTCTCTGTCTATCTGTATGTTGTCAGCCTCTCTGTCTATCTGTATGTTGTCAGCCTCTCTGTCTATCTGTATGTTGTCAGCCTCTCTGTCTATCTGTATGTTGTCAGCCTCTCTGTCTATCTGTATGTTGTCAGCCTCTCTGTCTATCTGTATGTTGTCAGCCTCTCTGTTTATCTGTATGTTGTCAGCCTCTCTGCCTATCTGTATGTTGTCAGCCTCTCTGCCTATCTGTATGTTGTCAGCCTCTCTGTCTATCTGTATGTTGTCAGCCTCTCTGTCTATCTGTATGTTGTCAGCCTCTCTGTCTATCTGTATGTTGTCAGCCTCTCTGTTTATCTGTATGTTGTCAGCCTCTCTGTCTATCTGTATGTTGTCAGTATGTTGTCCTCTCTGTCTATCTGTATGTTGTCAGCCTCTCTGTCTATCTGTATGTTGTCAGCCTCTCTGTCTATCTGTATGTTGTCAGCATGTTGTCAGCCTCTGCCTATCTGTATGTTGTCAGCCTCTGTATCTGTATGTTGTCAGCCTCTCTGTCTATCTGTATGTTGTCAGCCTCTCTGTCTATCTGTATGTTGTCAGCCTCTCTGTCTATCTGTATGTTGTCAGCCTCTCTGTCTATCTGTATGTTGTCAGCCTCTGTATGTTGTCAGCCTCTCTGCCTATCTGTATGTTGTCAGCCTCTCTGTTTATCTGTATGTTGTCAGCCTCTCTGTCTATCTGTATGTTGTCAGCCTCTCTGTCTATCTGTATGTTGTCAGCCTCTCTGTATCTGTATCTGTATCTGTATGTTGTCAGCCTCTCTGTCTATCTGTATGTTGTCAGCCTCTCTGTCTATCTGTATGTTGTCAGCCTCTCTGCCTGTATGTTGTCAGCCTCTCTGTCTATCTGTTGTTGTCAGCCTCTCTGCTCTGTCAGCCTATCTGTATGTTGTCAGCCTCTCTGTCTATCTGTATGTTGTCAGCCTCTCTGTCTATCTGTATGTTGTCAGCCTCTCTGTCTATCTGTATGTTGTCAGCCTCTCTGTCTATCTGTATGTTGTCAGCCTCTCTGTCAGCCTCTCTGTCTATCTGTATGTTGTCAGCCTCTCTGTATGCCTTCTTCCTATCTGTATGTTGTCAGCCTCTCTGTCTATCTGTATGTTGTCAGCCTCTCTGTCTATCTGTATGTTGTCAGCCTCTCTGTCTATCTGTATGTTGTCAGCCTCTCTGTCTATCTGTATGTTGTCAGCCTCTCTGTCTATCTGTATGTTGTCAGCCTCTCTGTTTATCTGTATGTTGTCAGCCTCTCTGCCTATCTGTATGTTGTCAGCCTCTCTGTATGTTGTCAGCCTCTCTGCCTATCTGTATGTTGTCAGCCTCTCTGTCTATCTGTATGTTGTCAGCCTCTCTGTCTATCTGTATGTTGTCAGCCTCTCTGTCTATCTGTATGTTGTCAGCCTCTCTGTCTATCTGTATGTTGTCAGCCTCTCTGTTTATCTGTATGTTGTCAGCCTCTCTGTCTATCTGTATGTTGTCAGCCTCTCTGCCTATCTGTATGTTGTCAGCCTCTCTGTCTATCTGTATGTTGTCAGCCTCTCTGTCTATCTGTATGTTGTCAGCCTCTCTGTCTATCTGTATGTTGTCAGCCTCTCTGTCTATCTGTATGTTGTCAGCCTCTCTGTCTATCTGTATCAGCCTGTATGTTGTCAGCCTCTCTGTCTATCTGTATGTTGTCAGCCTCAGCCTCTCTATCTGTATGTTGTCAGCCTCTCTGTCTATCTGTATGTTGTCAGCCTCTCTGTATGTTGTCAGCCTATCTGTATGTTGTCAGCCTCTCTGCCTATCTGTATGTTGTCAGCCTCTCTGCCTATCTGTATGTTGTCAGCCTCTCTGTCTATCTGTATGTTGTCAGCCTCTCTGTCTATCTGTATGTTGTCAGCCTCTCTGTCTATCTGTATGTTGTCAGCCTCTCTGTCTATCTGTATGTTGTCAGCCTCTCTGTCTATCTGTATGTTGTCAGCCTCTCTGTTTATCTGTATGTTGTCAGCCTCTCTGTCTATCTGTATGTTGTCAGCCTCTCTGCCTATCTGTATGTTGTCAGCCTCTCTGTCTATCTGTATGTTGTCAGCCTCTCTGTCTATCTGTATGTTGTCAGCCTCTCTGTCTATCTGTATGTTGTCAGCCTCTCTGTCTATCTGTATGTTGTCAGCCTCTCTGTCTATCTGTATGTTGTCAGCCTCTCTGTCTATCTGTATGTTGTCAGCCTCTCTGTCTATCTGTATGTTGTCAGCCTCTCTGTCTATCTGTATGTTGTCAGCCTCTCTGTCTATCTGTATGTTGTCAGCCTCTCTGTCTATCTGTATGTTGTCAGCTCTCTGTCTATCTGTATGTTGTCAGCCTCTCTGTCTATCTGTATCTGTATGTTGTCAGCCTCTCTGTCTATCTGTATGTTGTCAGCCTCTCTGTCTATCTGTATGTTGTCAGCCTCTCTGTCTATCTGTATGTTGTCAGCCTCTCTGTCTATCTGTATGTTGTCAGCCTCTCTGTCTATCTGTATGTTGTCAGCCTCTCTGTTTATCTGTATGTTGTCAGCCTCTCTGTCTATCTGTATGTTGTCAGCCTCTCTGTCTATCTGTATGTTGTCAGCCTCTCTGTCTATCTGTATGTTGTCAGCCTCTCTGTCTATCTGTATGTTGTCAGCCTCTCTGTCTATCTGTATGTTGTCAGCCTCTCTGTCTATCTGTATGTTGTCAGCCTCTCTGTTTATCTGTATGTTGTCAGCCTCTCTGTCTATCTGTATGTTGTCAGCCTCTCTGTCTATCTGTATGTTGTCAGCCTCTCTGTCTATCTGTATGTTGTCAGCCTCTCTGTCTATCTGTATGTTGTCAGCCTCTCTGTCTATCTGTATGTTGTCAGCCTCTCTGTCTATCTATCTGTTGTCAGCAACAAAGTAATGGGAGTCTTTGACGGCATCACAGAAGCACCGCATCACACAGTGGTGGGAAAAGCCAGGACGCGGAGAGAGGAGAAACATGGTGAGGCTTAAACGATCCCCACGGGGCGCAAAGCTCGTTTAGAGACTGCTTGGCCTGCGGTGAGCTGCGAGCTTCTCTATTCTCATGCGGTCTGTCTCGAGCACCAACGTTGTGAGAGGATGTGGGAGGGAGAGGTGTCACAGAATCATAAAACACGGGACGAGATGTTAAAAACTGTCCATTGTGCCAATAGATGGAATGCACTCGCATGAGATTTGCCGTGATGTTGACAGAGTGGCATGGGAGGTTTATTTCTTAGACTGGGGTAAGATGTCAATTTTGGGACACATCCTCAGTAGTGTGCCTTCGAATCAGTGGGTGTTTCGGCCTTTAATCACTAAACACCCTCATCAAAGGTGGCCAGCTAAAGGGTGATCAAGCCTTAGCTTGTGTCCCATGCCCAATTAAGATGTCCCACAGGACTGTGCAAGGCAGGGCGTCCTCTTCCCTGAGCCAGCCATACAGCTGACCGCATACCTCATATGCCCTCCTCAAGTTGGAGGGATCTGAATTGAGTTCTCAGGTGGGGTGAGGGGTCATGAAGTTATAGCCCAGCAAGGGTCCTTCCGTTTGATCCAGATCCACTGGCTACCTCTTTCAGCTGCTTGAGAAACTGCTCTGACGGTCTGCCGCAGAGCCTGTCCATGGATTCCAAGTTCTTTCAGCAACCTGATGATGGAAGAAGCCACGAATCCTCTGCATCCCACTTCAACTGGCCAGACTTTTGCATTCCAGCCACGCTGAGTTGCGTCTGCTGCCAACTCTGTGTAACGCAGTTTCTTACGCTCGTAGGCCTCTTCAACAGAGTTTTCCCACGGGACTGTGAGCTCTATGATGTACACAGCCTTTCGTGAAGGGGACCAGAGTACCATGTCTGGCCTAAGGTTGGTAGAAGCAATCTCAGGTGGAAAAATGAGTTGCTGGCCAATATCGACAAGCATCTTCCAGTCCCGGGCCATGGCTAGGTGTCCAGTTTCTGGCTTTGTAGGAGGATACTTGGGCCTTTTCTGTCCCTCCCGGATGAATGTTGTTGTTTTGACGGGATTGCTTGTTTTTGGAGGTAATGAATTGGTTGCACTCCTCTTGGTCTCAAGTGCTGCAGCCAGGCTCTTGAGGACCTGATTGTGCCTCCAGGTGTAGCGGCCTTGTGAGAGGCTGGTCTTGCAACCTGTCATTATATGCCTGAGAGTCGCTGGAGCTGGGCAGAGGGGGCAGGTCGAGTCCTCGCCATACCATTGATGTAGATTTTTTGGTGATGGAAGCACATCATAAACAGCTCTTGTGATGAAGCTGATGTTGCTTGCCTCCATTTGCCAAAGCTCACTCCAGTTGATCTTTCTCCTCTCCAGGCCTTCCCACCGCGTCCATTGCCCTTGTTTAGCAAGAGAGACAGCCTTTGCACTTCTTGCAGTCTCCTCCTGTCTGCGCACCTCCTCGACCACCAGCTTCCTGCGTTCAGATGTTGTTGCCTTATGGAACGTTGGTTTGCTTGCTGCCAGGCCAAAGCCTCCTCTTCCATGCTGGATATTCCCCACAATGTCTTGGTGTCTCAGGGCTGATGTTGCTTGCTGCACAGCCTTGGATGATGTCAATTTCCGTCCAGTTTGTAGGGGAGGTGCAGCCTTGCTAATGGTCTGGTCTTTGGAGTCCTTCAATGTCATCTGAAGTCTTACTTTAGAGCACTTGTACTCCTCCGTTAGACTTGTAAGAGGTAGTTCAAGGACCCCTTTGCCATAGAGGCCGATGTTACTCAGGCATCGTGGGACACCCAGCCATTTCTTCACGTATGAGGTAATGGTTCGCTCCATCTTCTCCACTGTTGTTATTGGGACCTCATAGACGGTGAGTGGCCACATTACCCGGGGGAGAAGTCCAAACTGTAGGCACCAGAGCTTGAGCTTCCCAGGCAGTAGGGTCTTGTTGATGTTCTCAAGACCGTCGGCGATGTCCTGCCTTACTTGCTGCACTTGATCTTTATCCCGGAGGCTTTCGTTGTACCATCTACCCAGGCTCTTGATGGGTTGCTCAGATACCGTTGGTATCGGGTCATCTCCAATGCAGAACCTCACATCTTTAAGCTGTCCCTTGACTATGGAGATGCTTCGAGATTTGCTTGGCTTGATTTTCATCCGTGCCCACTTGATGTTATCCTGCAGTTTTGCAAGTAGCCGCCTGGTGTCATACAATCATCAGCTGTGGTGAAATATCAGAGTGGAGCGACAAGGTAAAGAGAGATGGTTCTGTCGTTACTGCTCTCTTTCTTTCTCGTCCTCTCTTTTGTCTTCATCTTCCACTTCGGTGAACTTAGAATTGCCGGTACGCCCTCTACCCCGTCTCCCGACTCGGTGCGCCCGGGTTCTGCGCCTACTACTCTCTCCCACACTCTTCCCTGTGTGTGTGTGTGTGTGTGTGTGTGTGTGTGTGTGTGTGTGTGTGTGTGTGTGTGTGTGTGTGTGTGTGTGTGTGTGTGTGCGCCCTGCGTGAATGTCTAGGCCACAATAGAGGAACACACATCTATTCTCTCAACTTCAACCAAGATAGAGACAGATGGACTTCCCCTATTACCTCCTCCGATTCCCCTCTCTTTCTATCCCTCCTTCCATCTGCCTCTCTTTCTATCCCTCCTTCCATCTCCCTCTCTTTCTATCCCTCCTTCCATCTCCCTCTCTTTCTATCCCTCCTTCCATCTCCCTCTCTTTCTATCCTTCCATCTCCCTCTTTCATCCCTCCTTCCATCTCTTCTTTCTATCCCTCCTTCCATCTCCCTCTCTTTCTATCCCCCTCTCTTTCTATCCCTCCTTCCATCTCCCTCTCTTTCTATCCCTCCTTCCATCTCCCTCTCTTTCTATCCCTCCTTCCATCCCCTCTCTTTCTATCCCTCCTTCCATCTCCCTCTCTTTCTATCCCTCCTTCCATCTCCCTCTCTTTCTATCCCTCCTTCCATCTCCCTCTCTTTCTATCCCTCCTTCCATCTCCCTCTCTTTCTATCCCTCCTTCCATCTCCCTCTCTTTCTATCCCTCCTTCCATCTCCATCTCCCTCTCTTTCTATCCCTCCTTCCATCTCCCTCTCTTTCTATCCCTCCTTCCATCTCCCTCTCTTTCTATCCCTCCTTCCATCTCCCTCTCTTTCTATCCCTCCTTCCATCTCCCTCTCTTTCTATCCCCCTCTCTTTCTATCCCTCCTTCCATCTCCCTCTCTTTCTATCCCCCTCTCTTTCTATCCCTCCTTCCATCTCCCTCTCCCACGTCCCAAGCCTCTGTCACCGCTGGCCCCTACAGATCTGGCCTATTGACAAAACTAAAGACAAGACTAAAGACATTAACAGGAGACAGTGTGGCTGAGACTATAGAGGAGGAGGAGGAGGGGGGCTACCGGAGGCGGATTCTCAGATTCTCTGCTGTTTAAGCCTTGAAATATCACATTCTCTCTGCTTTCCCGTTACACTCTGGATCTGTCACAAAGAGCACCCTATTCCCTATGTAGTGCACTACTTTTGACTAAAACTAGCGCATTATGTAGGAAATAGGGTGCCCTTTCTCTCTCGCTCCCTCTGCTTATCCCACCCAGTGTCAGTCCCCACACAGCAGCTGCGTGCGTTAGATTCGGGGACTACGGGGGAAGAATGTCTCTCGTAAGAGGGCCAAGGCTCTGTGAGGTACAGCTGTCGTAGGTCATCCCACTTTCACCCCATTCTGTCTGACAGGCAAGCGGAGGGTTTAACTCAGGGACCCAGTAGGAATATGGAACTGATTGTAATTCATTCTTAATTCTCATTCTATGACGGAATGGAACCAAGCTGTGAGCTTTAAGCTCCACCCCAGTGGTGAAGCAGTCTATTAGTTGAACCACATGCAAAACGAACTGAATATAACACAGCCGTGCAGTAAGGTGAGGTAAAAACCAGAACAGACTGATAACTGAGCCTAAGATGTTTAAAAATTGTCTATGTAGAAGTAAGAATACTGATAGGACTTTTGTCTATAACAATATATCCACTCTGGACAGACCGAGACACAGAGACACTCACTGGACATCACAGGAGGTTGGTGGGACCTTAATTGGGGAGAACTGGCTGGTGGTAATGACTGGAGCAGAATACGTGGAATGGTATCAAATACATCAAGCACGTGGTTTCCCGTCTCTCTTAAGACCATCCAGTTTTGATTTCTATTTGCCATATATTTTAAACTGTGCTGTTTCACAAACGTTCTCCACCTATATACATCCACGTGCCTTACACAAACAACACCAGGCGCGTAACAACACCACATTGGCATCCCCACAACAACAACAGCCATTCCCACCTCTCAGCTCTCGTCTTCTTACCTGTGTCCTGCCTGAACTGGTGCATCGACTGCAGGTCTAGGATGTAGGGCGAGAGGCGGTTGTCGACTTGGCCTAGCACGACGCTCCCACCACGGGGATCGCTTCGTATCACCGCCTCGATGTGGTGGGAGACGGTCGGGCTGTAGGGCCGCCACCGCCCGTGTTCGTTGAGCCATTCCCACACGACCACAGCGGACGCATGGAGCATGGTGGCCCTGGAAAGAGAAGTGAGAAAATACTCCTCTGTTAGCAACCATGATTTAAAAGAAGGCGCGACGTTGTGTTTACATCCGGAACCAGGCTAGACTTTTTTGTTCATTTGGATTTGGCTACAAAGTAGCCAGCCTATCGCTGTTTATTGAAACGAGGATCGATGTCTCATCACTGATTCCAACATCACTTGGCTCAATCTAGCCTATACGAAGTCCCGTAGTTTCTAAGTTATATGGGCTTGAAGCTAGGTGATATCTACACACAAATACAGGTCTCCTTAAATGAACAAAGAGGATCTTACATTTAGTCAGCCGGCGACGTGCTAATGTGAAGGAGCGCAGCATCTGGGCACAAACATCCGTGTCATGGTCGAACACGGAGAAATCTGATTTTATACCCGGTTGTGATGCCTTCATAAACCGTGGACAGGCAAAGAAACGGAGAGAGTGCTCCTGTTATTCTCGTTGAAAGACTTGCTTTTCAGTCACGTTCTAGCATAAAGAAACAAAATGTGTCCGACTGATTCTTATAAATCCCTTTGGCAGAGTCACTTGTTGCGCAAGTGGCGAGACCAAGCTACACTTCTGGAGTGGCGAGAGAAAGGAGCTCCGTTCCAGTCGTTGGGGCGTCGTGTGCTGAACTGTTCCAAACTGACATCCAACACCCCTCTCGTAATAGACCTACCTACCAATACCCGTAACTCCCGGATCGAGCTTTCACAAATCTTTGAAACCGGCTGGACAGGTATATGCTACGCAGAGAGAACGGATTGGGTGTACAGTTGCATTCAGTACAATACAATTTCATTCACTACCAGGCACAACATGTTTGTGGGCGATTACTCAGCTCTTTGTGATCATTGGCTAATCATCGCGTCATTTTCCCTAGAAACAGTACAGTCGGCCTATTGAACATGTTTATTACATATCATTACTGTAACTATGTATCGTCCCACGGGTGGGAGATGGGCTACATTAGGCTACAAGTAAACCAATTGTGTCAATTACTGTACACAACTACCTAGGCTGAGCACAAGAAAGAACCCATTCAATAGGAAAACGTTCCGGTATCTATATAGGTGTTTTATAGCCTCTCTATTGACTTGTCCAAGTTCAGAGAAAGGCGACTTGTTATGATAGAAGTGATTATGATGTATTGTGATCATGGATCATTTGGATCGCATGTTTACGCACGGGCTAGTCCTTTTTATAAACACAATCAAAACGCAAACAACAAATGCAGCATTTTATTGGTATTTGAAAATCACATATATTGTTGACCTATTCACTAGTTACTTACGTTCGTTGCGTTGGAGGCTTGGTTTTAGAAATGGGTTCAAAACCAAGACTAACTATCCGCCCGTCTTCCACACGCATGTTTCTCATTTACAATCCTCAAGTGGCTTTAGTGATGGAAAAAAATACGCCTTTTCATAAATCCATAAAATACAATTCAATTAAATTCCTGCGCGTATTTATTGGATATCGAATTCGAGTTCCATGGTGGAATTGATTCAGTTTTCCAGAGCAAATATTGGACATATTTGATGTCCTCTGGCTAACCATACGTATCCGTCTCTGTATTCCGAAACTGAATATGTTCCATTCCGGAGGCTGGTACCTCCGTTCTATTTCTATACCACGCCCAAAGCCATAGGAGGCTGTCTATAGCAAGCCCGTCATGTGCATTGATTTCCCAAAGTAGTAGTACGCCACTGGTGCAGATCTGCCCTGAAGTTATCCCAAATTGTAAATGCATTGGCAAGTACAAAAATAGCAAGGTGTATAGTGTTGCCTTACAGGCTATGCCAACTGCAGGTGTATTTATTTGTGTGTCCATTCTGTGTTATTTTACTTGTATATACAGTTGAAGTCAGAAGTTTACATACACCTTAGCCAAATACATTTTCACAATTCCTGACATTTAATCCGAGTAAAAATCCCCTGTTTTATGTCAGTTAGGATCACCACTTTATTTTAAGAATGTGAAAATGTCAGAATATTAGTAGAGATACTGATTTATGGAACACTATCTTTTATTTCCTTCATCACATTCCCAGTGGGCCAGAAGTTTACATACACTCAAATAGTATTTGGTTGCCTTCAAATTGTTCAAAACTTGGGTCAAGCGTTTAGGGTAGCCTTCTACAAGCTTCCCACAATAAGTTGGGTGAATTTTGGCCCATTCCTCCTGACAGAGCTGGTGTAACTGAGTCAGGTTTGTAGGCCTCCTTACTCGCACATGCTTTTTCAGTTCTGCCCAAACATTTTCTATAGGATTGAGGTCAGGGCTTTGTGATGGCCACTCCAATACCTTGACTTTGTTGTCCTTTAGCCATTTTGCCACAACTTTGTAAGTATGCTTGGTGTCATTGTCCATTTGGAAGACTCATTTGCAATTATGTTGGGAACCAGTATACCACGGCTAAAGGCTGTATCCAGGCACTCCGCGTTGCGTTGTAAAGGGACAGCGGATTTTGGTCATAATACCACACCCCCTCGGGGCCTTATTGCTTAATTATCCACTTGAGCGCAACAAATGACAGGCTACAAACAACTTCTGAAAGGCTTGTTGACAAATGTCGTTCTTTGACGCCATCTAGTGGTTGAAGTTGAAAACACATTGCAAGTCAGAATGCAGGATATTGTTGTTGTCTTTATCGTGTTGATTTAAAATACTGATATAAGGATGTTTTACCAATAAAATTAAATCGATCAATTGAGGTCTTTGCAAGCAACCATATATATTTTTAGAATGCTAATAGAACTCTAATGAAAAACTATCCATGCCACAGTCAAAAACAGTCTGCGTTTCAGGCTCAACAGAACAGGGCTCCATAGCTCAGGGGTTAGAGCACTGGTCTTGTAAACCAGGGGTCGCGAGTTCAAATCTCGCTGGGGCCTGTACACTTTTTTTTCTTCCCTTTAATCGGATCAACACGTCGGTCTTTCACGTCCTAAACTTGGACAAGACAAAAAATAACTGCCACGATGCATTAGTCTCATTTTATTTTTGCTCACGTTAATGACGTTAATAAATGACGTATGTTGATCAGAGGAAAACAATGAATTGCCAATAAATGAAGATTAAAGGAACAACACAGAGGCTGAGAATAGCTTTTCCGTGCATATTGACACTTACAAATGGCCAATGGTGTATCTTTGCATCGGTAGGGTATTATTATCAACACGTACACATTGCCAATAGTGTATCTTTGCGCCGGTACTAGGTTAGCCGACCACAGAATGAAATGGAACACTAGCGAGATATGATGTAGCTACAGTAACGAGCTAAACTAACGTTAGTATAACCAAAGATACGATAACTGTCCCTATTCACCTGTGGGTAAAACCAAAGCTCTATTAATCTGTGTTATAAACGCTACGATGCTGCCTGCAATACCCTTACAGTAACGTTAGCTATGGGGTTGAAAAGTGCCCTTGAGCTGAGCAATACAGAAACAATGCGCTGTAGTAGCGAATAGTCGCTTTCCGAGCAAGTCGAGACGTGATCTACCCTACGACTTTTTAAAATCAAAATCTTTCCACTTTCTCTGCCAGTCAGAGCCCGGATAGCTCAGTCGGTAGAGCATCAGACTTTTAATCTGAGGGTCCAGGGTTCAAGTCCCTGTTCGGGCGGTAGTTTTTTTTTTTTTTACCGCTCTCGGTTGCCTTCTTCCTCATCTGCATAGACAGAACGAACGTTAACGAATATTATTATCGGCCTCGATAGCTTCTGTGACTGAGGTTAGTTGGAATCATGTTGGGAAATACATGCTATAACGTTACATCTGGTGTTAGACTTGTTAACTTTAGCTAGCTCGACAAACCCATCAAAACCATATTTTCAAGTAGAGAAGGACGCTTTTTAATACACAATACAATGTGTGATATTTAACAATTTTTCAAATAAGTGAACTGAAATTAAGAAAGCCAACCAAATTTTCCAACCGAACTAGCGATCGAGCTAGCGAACACGGTGCTCTCTAGTTAGCTAACGTTATCTAGTTGTATTGGATAGCTGCAAACAAGTCTGATACGTTGTGTGACATTATAGTAACAATACATTAACGCAATAATTACACCTAAAGCGTCGACTTCTCTTATAACTTACACGAGGGACAGTGTTTTAGTTGGTGTGTTCTTGCCTCACATTATTTAGCTAGCAGGCACATAACCAGCGCCAGGTCATGAAATCCCTCCGCCACAACCGCAGTGCCAAACCATCAAAGGCGCTACATGTTCAATCTGATGTCTGCCTTGGCTGTCAAGCATTTACCGTGATATGGCCTCTACAGAAGTCAGGGCATGTATACTTATTATACTATGCGGAGCAGCGCAGGGCTGTTGTGAAGGAAGATCAAATCAAATCACACTTTGTCACATGCGTCAAATACAACACGTGTAGACCTTAAAACTTGTTATGGATGGGGGCAGTATTGAGTAGCTTGGATAAATAAGGTGCCCAGAGTAAACTGTCTGCTACTCAGTCCCAGAAGCTAATATATGCATATTATTAGTATATTTGGTTAGCAAACACTCTGAAGTTCCTAAAACTGTTTGAATGATGTCTGTGAGTATAACATAACTAATATGGCAGGCAAAAACCTGAGAAAAAAATCCAACCAGGAAGTAGGAAATCTGAGGTTTGTAGTTTTTCAACTCATTGCCTATTGAATACACAGTGTCTATATTGCATATTGCACTGCCTAAGGCTTCCACTAGATGTCAACAGTCTTTAGAACCTTGTTTGATGCTTCTACTGTGAAGTGGGTGGCGAATGAGAGGGGATTGAGTCAGAGGTCTGCCAGAGAGGCATGAGCTGACCACGTGTGTTCACATACATTACACATAAGAGTAAGCTTGCTTTCCATTGCATTTCTACCGACAAAGGAATTCTCCGGTTGGAACATTATTGAAGATCTATGATAAAAACATCCTAAAGATTGATTCTATACATCGTTTGACACTTTTCTACGGACTGTAACGGAACTTTTTGACTTTTTGTCTGCAGGCGCGTCATGATTTTGGATTACTGGGCTAAACGCGTGAACAAAAAGGAGGTATTTGGACATAAATTATGGATTTTATCAAACATTTATTGTGGAACTGGGATTCCTGGGAGTGCATTCTGACGAAGATCATCAAAGGTAAGTGAATATTTATAATGCTATTTCTGACTTCTGTTGACTACACAACATGGTGGAAATCTGTTTGGGTTGTTTTGGTCTCTGAGTGCTGTACTCAGATTATTGCACGGTGTGCTTTTTCGGTAAAGCTTTTTTGACACAGCGGTTGCATTAAGGAGAAGTTTATCTAAAGTTCCATGCATAACAGTTGTATGTTTTAGCAATGTTTATTATGAGTATATCTGTAAATTGATGTGGCTCTCTGCAAAATCACTGGATGTTTAGGAACTACTGGAAAATAACGCGCCAATGTACACTGAGATTTTTTGATATAAATATTAACTTTATCAAACAAAACATACATGTATTGTGTAACATGAAGTCCTATTAGTATCATCTGATGAAGATCATCAAAGGTTAGTGATTAATTTATCTATTTTTCTGCTTTTTGTGACTCCTCTCTTTGGCTGGAAAAATGGCTGTGTTTTTCTGTGACTAGGCACTCACCTAACATAATCGCTTGGTGTGCTTTTGTCGTGAAGTCTTTTTGAAATCGGACACTGTGGTGGGATTAACAAGAATTGTATCTTTAAAATGGTCTCAAATACTTATGAGATTTCTGTTGTTTGAATTTGGCTCCATGCACTTTCACTGGCTGTTGTTATATCGATCCCGTTAGCACGATCTCAGCCCAAAGAGGTTTAACCAACAGTGCAGTTCAAGAAGAGTTAAGAAAATATGTACCATATAAACGAAAGTAAAACATAATAAAAAGTAACACAATAAAATAATGTAAATAGTCCGGGTGGCCATTTGGTTAATTGTTCAGCAATTATGGGGGCTTGAAGCTGTTAAGGAGCCGTTTGTTCCTATACTTGATGCTCTGGTACCGCTTGCCATGCGGTAGCAGAGAAAACAGTCCATGACTTGGGTGACTGGAGTCTCTGACACTTTTTTGGGCTTGGATGGAAAGGAAGCTTGGTCCCAGTGATGTACTGGGCCGTATGCACTACCCTCTGTAGCCTTACGGTCAGATGCCGAGCAGTTGCCATACCAGGTGGTGATGCAACCGGACAGGATGCTCTCGATGGTGCAGCTGTCAAGGAAGGGAGTTTATGTTTATACAAGACCTCCCGACCTCACCTACCTTCAACCAATCATGCCCTCTGCATTATTACAACATTTGAGAGGCCATGGCGATACGGTATGGAGCTCAAGTTGGTCTCTGCATGGCTCCGGGGGCCCGCAATTCTGTCACACCATCCATAGGGCACCTCAGACCACATTTTCGGATCAAGCACCAATTGGCTCTTAGCTTTGGGTAGTAAGCGAATTAACGGAACCGAATCACATTGGTGAAAGAGTTGTTCACTTGGCTCCCTGATTTGCATACTGCTACTTCTCCTTTTTGAGCTATTTATTTTTTCTGCAGATACATTACAAACTAATTGTAAAGAGGGTGAGTCCTCACTGCAGAAACAATAAATAGTGAGGAGATCACAGCAATCTGGTGCATGTAGATTTTTTTTAAGTGCGTAAGAAAAAATACATTGTTTTTGCAGGACATCTAATAATTTGGCCAGATCTGACATATGGACCGGCTCGGAGCCAAATGATCCGGCTCACTGAAAAGACTCACCGAAAATGACAATCACTACAAAAGTTACAGGTGCTTGCGCCAGTTTCTCAAAACAGTTGACACAGGTTTACACTTTGTGAACAATAATATTTCTTACATTTGATCAAAGAAACGTAAATATAGCAAACATTCTTTATAATCATTTAGCAAATACATATATTTATTACGCATCATGTAATACGTTATAATAATACATTCATCTGTTATCGAGGATCCTTGGGACGTGCCTACCCCACAGAAGTTGAAATGTAAAATAGTTAATGTAAGGATTAAAGTATTGCTTGTGGATTAAGGTTAGGATTTAGGGTAGGGACGTCCCAAGTGTATCACTGACCCAAAAATAATCATAGTTTACTTTAAAATTATGGTGTACGTCTGCCCTCTTGTGGGGATATTGTCTATTACACATACTGTGATATCCCCTTTGATATCAAGCAAGGCCAGATTAAGTGACATTGATCTTGACTAGTAAACCTTCCAGTTACAATATCAGTAGCACCACCACCAGAGAGATGAATGATTCCTCCTTTATACCCTACCAGCTTCCCTTTCATATTCACACACTCAAAGGATCCTCCTTTATACCTCTCACCCCCCAATAAAATGCTTATGCTGGTGTAAAATCTCTAGCTTTAAACTGGAAGACTAGGCAGAACATCAGCAAAGACTGGGCCCTAGATAAAATAAACCCTGTATCATTTGATTCAAGGCAATCAAGCTACAGTCATTGGCTACCGATTCATATAGTAAACTATGATAGGAAGACATCCACATCCACTTCAGTGAACATAGAACATTTCATCCAACATTTCACGACAACAAAGAAGTTGGCAACCAGAACATACTACCTTCATACATAACTCAACTCCCTGTGCTACTCTTCTCCTGCTCTAGCAGTGTCCCACTTTCAGCTACTGGGAGATGGAGCTCCTCCTCTTCCTCTGTGCGTTCATCGATCCCCTCAGGACACGTGGCCTCATCAAGATGATCATCACAACAACTCTGGATTCTTCGGACTTCTGACAACGGTTGGCTGTCCTGAACTGGAACAGGAAGATCCTCAATGGACAGATGTGCTGGTGATGCTGTGTTGATCATCGTGGTGTCCTCTTTTCCCGTGACTGTGAAGCCCACTGTTGGCTGTCTCCTGTTTCTCTTGTGAATCGCCAGTAACACGAGCACACAAATGATTAACAGAAGTAGAATAATTATTCCTATCACTGTTACCCTAATCCTTTCTCTATCAATCATTGCAGCCTCCGATCGCTTTTCTAGAGAAAGATAGAAAATAGTAGTGTTAGTGCAGCAAAGATAAGGGAAATGACAACAATATTATACTGAAGCAATAAGGCCCGAGGGGGTGTGGTCTTAGGCTGATATACCACGGCTGTCAGCCAATCAGCATTCAGGGCTCGAACCACCCAGTATATAATCTCAACTAGCGAAGACAACAATACAAAACAGCAAGACTGCCATGACTAAATACTATTCTCTTGAAATATTACACTAACACTACATCTACTACTATGATAATAATAAGACAAAGAACAATGTCTATACGTTAAAAAGTGAATATTAAATACAATACTTAAGTGAGAAAAGAATTCAATAGACATCCCACCTTTAACAGTGAGAGTGACTCCATGTGGATATCCTGGCTTACTATCCTGGTTGAAGAAGCACAGGTAGGTCCCCTGGTCAGACGAGCGTACACCGGTGAAGGTGAGGGACAGGTCACCCTCTCCGTAACCATCCCTGGTCACTGATGTCCTGTCGATGAATCCAGGTCCAAAGGTAGTATTGGTTGGGTCAATCTTCAGCACAGTCTGTCCATCTTTCTCCCACTGGACATACATTTTACCATCGGTTGCCTGCTTATTGGTTGAGCCATAGCAGTGAAGTGTGACATTATCTCCGACGTGAGCTGATATTTCTGTCGGGACTGTTAGATGATGAGGGAGAAGAGGGGTGGGCCTTGAATGGTGTGCCATTATGAAAGTAATTGAATTAGATATAGGTCTACATGGAATGTATGACAATTAAAGTGAATGGGGAAGGTGCTGGGGGTTAAGGTTAGAGAGAAGGTGCTGGGGGGGGTTAAGGTTAGAGGTTAGAGAGAAGGTGCTGGGGGTTTAAGAGAAGGTGCTGGGGGATTAAGGTCAGAGAGAAGGTGCTGGGGGGTTAGAGAGAAGTTGCTGGGGGTTAAGGTTAGGTGGGGATTAAGAGAGAGAAGGTGCTGGGGGGTTAAGGTTAGAGAGAAGGTGCTGGGGATTAAGGTTAGAGAGAAGGTGCTGGAGGATTAATGTTAGAGAGAAGGTGCTGGGGGTTAAGGTCAGAGAGAAGGTGTTGGGGGTTTAAGGTCAGAGAGAAGGTGCTGGGAGTTTAAGGTCAGAGAGAAGGTGCTGGGGGTTGAGGTCAGAGAGAAGGTGCTGGGGGTTAAGGTTAGAGAGAAGGTGCTGGGGGTTAAGTTTAGAGAGAAGGTGCTGGGGGTTAAGGTCAGAGAGAAGGTGCTGGGGGTTAAGGTCAGAGAGAAGGTGCTGGGGGTTAAGGTTAGAGAGAAGGTGCTGGGGAGAGAAGGTTTAAGGTCAGAGAGTCAGAGAGAAGTGCTGGGGGTTAATGTTAAGGTCAGAGAGAAGGTGCTGGGGGTTAGAGAAGGTGCTGGGGGTTAAGGTCAGAGAGAAGGTGCTGGGGGTTAAGGTCAGAGAGAAGGTGCTGGGTCAGAAGAAGGTGCTGGGGGTTAAGGGAGAGAAGGTGCTGGGGGTTAAAGGTCAGAGAGAAGGTGCTGGGGGTTAATGTGCTGGGTGGTTAGGTCAGAGAAAGGTGCTGGGGGTTAAGGGGGGAGAAGGTGCTGGGGGTTAAGGTCAGAGAGAAGGTGCTGGGGGTTAAGGTCAGAGAGAAGGTGCTGGGGGGTTAAGGTTAGAGAGAAGGTGCTGGGGGTTAGAGAGAAGGTGCTGGGGGTTAGAGAGAGAAGGTGCTGGGGGTTAAGGTCAGAGAGAAGGTGCTGGGGGTTGGGGGTTAAGGTCAGAGAGAAGGTGCTGGGGGTTAAGGTCAGAGAGAAGGTGCTGGGGGTTTAAGGTCAGAGAGAAGGTGCTGGGGGGTTAAGGTCAGAGAGAAGGTGCTGGGGGTTTAAGGTCAGAGAGAAGGTGCTGGGGGGTTAAGGTCAGAGAGAAGGTGCTGGGGGTTTAAGGTCAGAGAGAAGGTGCTGGGGGGTTAAGGTCAGAGTGAAGGTGCTGGGGGTTAAGGTCAAAGAGAAGGTGCTGGGGGGTTAAGGTCAGAGAGAAGGTGCTGGGGGTTAAGGTCAGAGAGAAGGTGCTGGGGGGTTTAAAGTTAGCGTAGTGTGAAAGCCAAAAGGAGAGGAGTGGAGGATGAGGGAATGAAGGATAAATGGACATGAGTTGAATATTACAATATTGCTTCACATCTGCAACATCTTACCCAGAACATCTAGCTTCACATCTGCAACATTCAATATGTAAAGTTGTGTCATGTCTGTTCAGCTTACCCAGAACATCTAGATTCACATCTGCAACAGTCCGTTTATCACAGACACACTCATATGAGCCCTTGTCATTGTACACCGCAGAGCTGATTGTGAGAGAGAGGTCTTTGTTGATTTCCACCCTCTTCTCAAAGCGCTTTCCTTCAATTAATTTTCCTTGGTCAATCTTGGCAACGTCCTGGCCATCCACAATCCTCCAAACGATGCCAATGTCACAGGTTGCATTGCAAGGGAGAGTGACAGAGTGCTTCAAATTCACAGTTTTAAGAATGATACCATTGCCAATCGAGGGGCATTCTGTGGAAATGGTCGGGAAGGAAAATAAATACAAGGATTATAATGTTTACATATTTGTATCCAAACTAAATCCTCCACATATTTAACATTAGGCTAATACAGTGAACACGCTCAATGATGTTGATCAAGAGGCCAGTTAACACAAAAAGAACATAGTGTATCTAAAATGATTCATTTAGGAAAAGCGTACCAAGAAGGCCAACCATCAATGTAAAAACACAGTAGAAGAGTTCCCAACCCATGCTGTGCTCTACTGCCCCAGGATTCAACATCTGTGAAATTGAACAAGCATTTTAAGATGTGGATTATTGTTGTTATGCCTAAACTATTTAGCCTACACTAAAATAGTAGCCTACTAAGAAACTATCGTCTTTGTTGCATAACGTTTTGCTGTGGTTTGCTACGGTGTGCACTACTGCTTGGGTGTGCACTATACACACCTATAAAAAAAACTTTCTCTTCAGACCATTGCCGTCCATTAAAACAACATTCATTCATCACATACACCTTACAAACTAAGAAACAAGTATCATATTCCACCCCCGACCCCCAAACAAACAGATTTTCAATAGAATATACTTAATTTACCAAACTATAGATTTTTTACCTAGGGCGTTGTCCTGAGAAATAACTACTTTCGTTTTCTTTTTCTTCATTGGACTATTTAAGGCGCATTACCGCCACCAACTGGACTGGAGTGTTAACCAGAGACAGGAAGGTCTAAATCCTACCCATGATTCTCATCTCCGTAAGGAAGCGAAATACATAATTAAATACTACAGCCGCTGAAGATTTTCCCAGCAGTTCACTTAATATTGGCTCTTTAATTTGTTTATTTATTTTGCACCCCGTTATTTTTATTTCTACTTTGCACATTCTTCCATTGCAAAACTACCATTCCAGTGTTTTACTTGCTATATTGTGTTTACTTTGCCACCATGGCCTTTTTTGCCTTTACCTCCCTTCTCACCTCATTTGCTCACATTGTATATAGACTTGTTTATACTGTATTATTGACTGTATGTTTGTTTTACTCCATGTGTAACTCTGTGTCGTTGTATGTGTCGAACTGCTTTGCTTTATCTTGGCCAGGTCGCAATTGTAAATGAGAACTTGTTCTCAACTTGCCTACCTGGTTAAATAAAGGTGAAAAAAAAAACATTACTCCTTAAATCTAACAATAATCTCCCCCTTTCCCTCCCATATTGCTGGCACTGAAATGGAACATGTTCCACTGTCTCCATCTCCTCCTGACAGTGATGACATCACCCAGTCGGTTGTTTTCCTACCAATTTCAATGTCCTGTTGAGCCTTGTGTTTCCCAGTCTCAGCCTTGTGATTACACTTTCCTCCCTGCCCCCTCTGCCTGAGGACCTCCCTGCCCCCTCTGCCTGAGGACCTCCCTGCCCCCTCTGCCTGAGGACCTCCCTGCCCCCTCTGCCTGAGGACCTCCCTGCCCCCTCTGCCTGAGGACCTCCCTGCCTGAGGACCTCCCTGCCCCCTCTGCCTGAGGACCTCCCTGCCCCCTCTGCCTGAGGACCCCCCTGCCCCCTCTGCCTGAGGACCTCCCTGCCCCCTCTGCCTGAGGACCTCCCTGCCCCTCTGCCTGAGGACCTCCCTGCCCCTCTGCCTGAGGACCTCCCTGCCCCCCCTCTGCCTGAGGACCTCCCTCTGCCTCCCCCCCCTCTGCCTGAGGACCCCCTGCCCCCTCTGCCTGAGGACCTCCCTGCCCCCTCTGCCTGAGGACCTCCCTGCCCCCTCTGCCTGAGGACCTCCCTGCCCCCTCTGCCTGAGGACCTCCCTGCCCCCTCTGCCTGAGGACCTCCCTGCCCCCTCTGCCTGAGGACCTCCCTGCCCCCTCTGCCTGAGGACCTCCCTGCCCCCTCTGCCTGAGGACCTCCCTGCCCCCTCTGCCTGAGGACCTCCCTGCCCCCTCTGCCTGAGGACCTCCCTGCCCCCTCTGCCTGAGGACCCCCCTGCCCCCTCTGCCTGAGGACCTCCCTGCCCCCCCTCTGCCTGAGGACCCCCCCCTGTTCCACAACTCTTATACTGCCTGAGGTGTCCTCCCTGCCCCCTCTGCCTGTCCCTGCCCCCTCTGCCTGAGGACCTCCCTGCCCCCTCTGCCTGAGGACCTCCCTGTCCCCTCTGCCTGAGGACCTCCCTGCCCCCTCTGCCTGAGGACCTCCCTGCCCCCTCTGCCTGAGGACCTCCCTGCCCCTCTGCCTGAGGACCTCCATGTCCCCTCTGCCTGTTCCAGGACCCCCTGCCCCCTCTGCCTGAGGACCTCCCTTCCCCCTCTGCCTGAGGACCTCCCTGCCCCCTCTGCCTGGGACCTCCCTTTCCCTTCTGCCTGTCCCTCCACAACTCTGCCTGAGGACAGGTGCCCCCCTCTGCCTTTCCCTGCCCCCTCAGCCTGTTCCCCCACATTTTCCTAGATATGTGGGGGGCAGGTGTCTTCCCTTTCCCTTCCTGTTCCACAACTCTTATACAGGTGTCTTCCCTTTCCCTTCCTGTTCCACAACTCTTATACAGGTGTCTCCCTTTCCCTTCCTGTTCCACAACTCTTATACAGGTGTCCTCCCTTTCCCTTCCTGTTCCACAACTCTTATACAGGTGTCTCCCTTTCCCTCCCCACAACTTTCCCTTCCTGTTCCACAACTCTTCTACAGGTGTCTCCCCTTTCCCTTCCTGTTCCACAACTCTTATACAGGTGTCTCCCCTTTCCCTTCCTGTTCCACAACTCTTATACAGGTGTCTCCCTTTCCCTTCCTGTTCCACAACTCTTATACAGGTGTCTTCCCTTTCCCTTCCTGTTCCACAACTCTTATACAGGTGTCCTCCCTTTCCCTTCCTGTTCCACAACTCTTATACAGGTGTCATCCCTTTCCCTTCCTGTTCCACAACTCTTATACAGGTGTCATCCCTTTCCCTTCCTGTTCCACAACTCTTATACAGGTGTCCTCCCTTTCCCTTCCTGTTCCACAACTCTTATACAGGTGTCCTCCCTTTCCCTTCCTGTTCCACAACTCTTATACAGGTGTCATCCCTTTCCCTGTTCCACAACTCTCCCCTTTCCCTTCCTGTTCCACAACTCTTATACAGGTGTCTCCCCTTTCCCTTCCTGTTCCACAACTCTTATACAGGTGTCTTCCCTTTCCCTTCCTGTTCCACAACTCTTATACAGGTGTCTCCCCTTTCCCTTCCTGTTCCACAACTCTTATACAGGTGTCCTCCCTTTCCCTTCCTGTTCCACAACTCTTCTACAGGTGTCTCCCCTTTCCCTTCCTGTTCCACAACTCTTATACAGGTGTCCTCCCTTTCCCTTCCTGTTCCACAACTCTTATACAGGTGTCTTCCCTTTCCCTTCCTGTTCCACAACTCTTATACAGGTGTCTTCCCTTTCCCTTCCTGTTCCACAACTCTTATACAGGTGTCTCCCTTTCCCTTCCTGTTCCACAACTCTTATACAGGTGTCCTCCCTTTCCCTTCCTGTTCCACAACTCTTATACAGGTGTCATCCCTTTCCCTTCCTGTTCCACAACTCTTATACAGGTGTCCTCCCTTTCCCTTCCTGTTCCACAACTCTTATACAGGTGTCTCCCCTTTCCCTTCCTGTTCCACAACTCTTATACAGGTGTCTTCCCTTTCCCTTCCTGTTCCACAACTCTTATACAGGTGTCCTCCCTTTCCCTTCCTGTTCCACAACTCTTATACAGGTGTCTTCCCTTTCCCTTCCTGTTCCACAACTCTTATACAGGTGTCTCCCTTTCCCTTCCTGTTCCACAACTCTTATACAGGTGTCTCCCCTTTCCCTTCCTGTTCCACAACTCTTATACAGGTGTCCTCCCTTTCCCTTCCTGTTCCACAACTCTTATACAGGTGTCCTCCCCCTTCCTTTCCCTTCCTGTTCCACAACTCTTATACAGGTGTCTCCCTTTCCCTTTCCCTTCCTGTTCCACAACTCTTATACAGGTGTCTTCCCTTTCCCTTCCTGTTCCACAACTCTTATACAGGTGTCTCCCTTTCCCTTCCTGTTCCACAACTCTTATACAGGTGTCTCCCTTTCCCTTCCTGTTCCACAACTCTTATACAGGTGTCCTCCCTTTCCCTTCCTGTTCCACAACTCTTATACAGGTGTCTCCCCTTTCCCTTCCTGTTCCACAACTCTTATACAGGTGTCTCCCCTTTCCCTTCCTGTTCCACAACTCTTATACAGGTGTCAGGTCCCTTTCCCTTCCTGTTCCACAACTCTTATACTCCCCTTTCCCTTCCTGTTCCACAACTCTTATACAGGTGTCCTCCCTTTCCCTTCCTGTTCCACAATACAGGTGTCTCTTATACAGGTGTCTCCCCTTTCCCTTCCTGTTCCACAACTCTTATACAGGTGTCTCCCCTTTCCCTTCCTGTTCCACAACTCTTATACAGGTGTCTTCCCTTTCCCTTCCTGTTCCACAACTCTTCTACAGATGTCTCCCCTTTCCCTTCCTGCTCCACAACTCTTATACAGGTGTCCTCCCTTTCCCTTCCTGTTCCACAACTCTTATACAGGTGTCTCCCCTTTCCCTTCCTGCTCCACAACTCTTATACAGGTGTCCTCCCTTTCCCTTCCTGTTCCACAACTCTTATACAGGTGTCCTCCCTTTCCCTTCCTGCTCCACAACTCTTGCCATTTGTTTTTAACCACTGTTCTCATAAACCCTTGGCTTCTGCTTTACTGATGGACAAATCCATTTCAACATTAGGATGTTTGAGAGGCTGCTTGGCGATAGCATCCACCTCCTCATTCCCCTCTACTCCCACATGAGCTGGTACCCAGAGGAACATCACAAACACCCCCGTCTGTTTCACCCTATACAAGCACTGTAAGACCTCATACAATACACCCTGTCTGCTCAGAGACACACATGAATTTAAGCTCATCAGTGCTGCACAGGATTCAGACTAGATGACTACCCTGTCATCCTCACCTCCTCCGCCCACTCTGCAGCCAAGAGTATGGACTTCTCCATTGTGTAAACAGATAAATGACCTGTTGCTCTTTTCGTCACTGCCACCTTAAACTCTAAAAGCTGTTCCTGTCCTGCCTTTTTTAGGGTCATTAGATCCATCTGTGAATATATTAAAGAAAGCATAGTACAGTGTAATTAAATGTTAACTTTCACAACTGAATCTACTCCTTCCTCAACATCTATTAGCCTCTCAAGCAACCCTAGATATATCACTAGCTGAGGGAACAACCAAGGTGGGAGAGCAGGAAAACCACGACGGCGACACCGGTAAACAGTGTCCTTTGCTCCCGCTTGCGCAACACCTGCCCTCACCGTTAACAGAACTGCATGAAAACATTGCTGGGGTCGAAGGACACTGTCTATCGGTGTACGGCTAGCTAGCTACCGTTGTCGCCACCTTCTTCTGTAGGGTTTGTCGGTGATTGGCATCAAACGTTATTGTGCATCACCGACTGTACTGGAGCGAACCCCCCCCCCCGCCTCCTTCATGTCATAGTTTTAAAATGTACAGTACAACTATAAAGAGGGGTTCCTGCAGATGCAAGAATGCCCACATGTTATTTAACTAGGCAAGTCAGTTAAGAACAAATTCTTATTTACAATGACGGCCTACCCTGGACGCTGCTGGGTCAATTGTGCGCCGCCCTATGGGAGTCCTAACCACGGTCGGATGTAATGCAGCCTGGAATCGAAACAAGGACTACAGTGACGCCTCTTGCTCTGAGATCCATTGTTTCAGACTGTTGCGCCACTAGGGAGTCCTGAGTGTAGGAACGCCCAGAAATGCGGTCCGCAATTGCACCCTTCTTGGTTGTCAGCCTATAGCCATGTGCTCTTTGGATGTATACAAATGAACAAATACATAAAACATTTATAAAAAATGAATACATTGTTGCATTGATCCATTTGCTGCGATAATAAGGGATAGAGATGATACGATATAGGATTTGTATTTGATAATTTCCTTGAAAAATAACTTGTACACATTGTACACATGAGTCCTCCAAATCAGGTTAATCATCAATATCACCGTTAATGATGATAGTGATAACGCAATTATTTATATTTTGCAAGTATGATTACCTTTTGAAACAGACGTCATGTTCTGAATTTGTTCAGCACATTTTGTTGGATCATACCGGTGTCAGGGTCGTGTAGTTGCTTACAACGACCACTAGATGGTAGTGTAGCCTCATTCCTTAAACCCTTGCTCAGTTAGAAATCAATCTGACCCCAGTGGTGGTAACTCTTATCCGCAGAGGACCTGCTGGGGAACTTTTGTTACCGCCAGGCAATCACTCACCTCATTCAACCAATTACAGTCTTGGTGGAAGGCTATGACTACTTGTGCTGACTGTGTACCTCGACAACCGTGTTTGAGGATGGAATAACCTCTGGGCTATGTGGTTGTCTTTGAATCTGGGACGTGTCTTTCCATGTTGATGATACTGTACGTTGGTCTGACTCTATGCTTAAGGGCCTGAAATAGTCAAACGGTGGTTCAAAGAGAATGAGTCAATGTTGAACTAATGTTTTACTAAGGTTGAATTTCCGTCTCTCTATGACTCAAGTCTCTGCCCACAGAGAAGCCATTCAGATGTCATGTCCAGACAGACTGACTGTAAAACCACCAGTCTGTGTGGCCGCCCAGCAGAGAACTGGCTGGGGGAGAGGGATCAGGGCCAGATGGGACACATTTGGGACGTGAAGTCACTGGGAGGTGTGTGTGTGTGTGTGTATGTGCGTTAGAGCTATAGAATGTCTTATAATATTATTATGTCAACTTTAAGACAACCTTCATGCAAGCCATGTTTTTCTTCATGTTGACACATACCATGTCTTCATCACTGATAATTCCTGTTGTCACAACACTAAACGTCTCATGCGCTTGTCATGCATTTGTAATCAGGTCATCGACACAGACAGAGCTACCATGGTTACGTCCCAAATGGCACCCTATTCCCTATGGGTCCTGGTCAAAAGTAGTGCACTATGTAGGGAATAGGGTTCCATTTAAAACTTCTTGTGACTCCCAAACCCGCATGCGGGAGCGTAATCATTGCCTGAAACTAATTAGCATAACACACTGAACACACCTCAGCAGGGTTGGGGTCAATTCCATTTCAATTCCAGTCAATTCTGAAAATAAACCAAATTCCAATTTCACGTTTTGCTCAGTGACAAGCATTAAAGAGAATTTGACTCCCAGAATTGCCTGGAATTATAATGGAAAGGACCCCAACCCTGCACCTCAGGTTTCACAACACCACAGAAGGTAACATCACAACTAGAGGAATTCCAGTGTTGCTGTATTACGATGTCTCTCCCACACACTTTTACTCTGCCATCCTCTCCTCTTTCTCCCTCTCTCCACCCGTTTATCAATTTGCGAACCCTCCTCCACACCATTCTCAAAGGATTTGTCTGGAACATGTCCCTGGTGCTGACTCTAGGTCAGCGCTTACCGGGGCGGGCTCAGGGATGTTTGGTTTCCAAGAAGAGACACACACATACTTGGACGCATAGATACACACACATACACGTAGACGCATGTATGCTCACCCAGATAGATGCACAAACACACACACAAACACACACTCACATACTGTGGATACCGATGCATGCACGCACGCACCCTTGTACACACACACACATACACACACACACACAGAGTAACACGTGTGTGTGAGTTGGAAGCTCTATTTGATCTTTGGTTTCACAGAAACCTTTCAGAAGAGAATGTGGAAAGCTCTTGTTGTCCACGTGACTGAGGGTTGTCATTGAGAGGGAATGAATGTGCTGCCGTGTACTGTATAATATCTGCACATGATCTAGATTTAGAGTACAGCGTATGTGGGTGTTCACGCAAGTTTGTGCATGTCACTTCTGTTCATGTACTGTATGTGTGGCTAATCCCTGTGAAGGCATAGTGTGTGTCAGAATCCCAAATGGCATCCTATTCCCTATTTAGTGTGCTACTTTTGATCAGGACCCATAGGGGTGCCATAAAGGATGCATCCTATGTGTATGTAACATTTCTTCCACTCCCGTTGCCTCATCATAAATTAAAACACTTTTTTTTTTTACACTGCATTGATCTAAAACACGTGTATCAAATGTGTGTACAATCAACATGTTCATACAGCATTTGAGGATGTGTGTCTCTGGGAATGTGGGCATAAAACACATACAGTGTGTGTGTGAGCTGCCCAGTGAGAGCCCAGTGTGTGTGTGTGTGTGTGTGTGTGTGTGTGTGTGTGTGTGTGTGTGTGTGTGTGTGTATGTGTGTGTGTGTGTGTGTGTGTGTGTGTGTGTGTGTGTGTGTGTGTGTGTGTGTGTGTGTGTGTGTGTGTGTGTGTGTGTGTGTGTGAGAGCCCAGTGTGTGTGTGTGTGTGTGTGTGTGTGTGAGAGCTTCCCAGTGAGAGCCCAGTGTGTGTGTGTGTGTGTGTGTGTGTGTGTGTGTGTGTGTGTGTGTGTGTGTGTGTGGGGGTGTGTGTGTGTGTGTGTGTGTGGTGGGAAAAAGCGCCAACCCCACCCACCTCATGCCCACAGATGGCCCCTGCTGGCTTGAACGGCATGTGAGAGGAACACGAGAGGGGTCAAAGTCCCCCCTCTGCCCAGCCTCAGACCCTGTGACAGTCCACCCCCTCCAGCTGTGGCCACAACAGCCCCTTTGTCCACCTCTGCCATATGAACCAGTTATGTAAGACGGACTGTGAGTGAGATCACCATCTATGTACCAAGCAAGCCTCCGCCTGCTGCCTGTCCACCTCTCTCTGGACCTCTCTCTGGACCTCTCTCTGGACCTCTCTCTGGACCTCTCTCTGGACCTCTCTCTGGACCTCTCTCCGGACCTCTCTCCGGACCTCTCTCTGGACCTCTCTGGACCTGGACCTCTCTCTGGACCTCTCTCCGGACCTCTGGACCTCTCTCTGGACCTCTCTCTGGACCTCTCTCTGGACCTCTCTCTGGACCTCTCTCTGGACCTCTCTCTGGACCTCTCTCTGGACCTCTCTCTGGACCTCTCTGGACCTCTCTCTGGACCTCTCTCTGGACCTCTCTCTGGACCTCTCTCTGGACCTCTCTCTGGACCTCTCTCCTCTCTCTGGACCTCTCTCTGGACCTCTCTCTGGACCTCTCTCTGGACCTCTCTCTGGACCTCTCTCTCTCCGGACCTCTCTCTGGACCTCTCTCCTCTCTCTCTGGACCTCTCTCTGGACCTCTCTCTGGACCTCTCTCTGGACCTCTCTCTGGACCTCTCTCTGGACCTCTCTCTGGACTCTCTGGACCTCTCTGGACCTCTCTCTGGACCTCTCTCCGGACCTCTCTCTGGACCTCTCTCTGGACCTCTCTCTGGACCTCTCTCTGGACCTCTCTCTGGACCTCTCTCTGGACCTCTCCTCTCTCTGGACCTCTCTCTGGACCTCTCTCTGGACCTCTCTCCTCTCTCTGGACCTCTCTCTGGACCTCTCTCTGGACCTCTCTCCGGACCTCTCTCTGGACCTCTCTCTGGACCTCTCTGGACTCCTCTCTCCTCTCTCTGGACCTCTCTCTGGACCTCTCTCTCTCTGGACCTCTCTCCGGACCTCTCTCTCTGGACCTCTCCGGACCTCTGGACCTCTCTCCGGACTCCTCTCTCTGGACCTCTCTCTCTCTGACCTCTCTCTGGACCTCTCTCTCTCGGACCTCTCTCTGGACCTCTCTCTCTCTCTCTGGACCTCTCTCTGGACCTCTCTCTGGACCTCTCTCTGGACCTCTCTCACTCTCTCTGGACCTCTCTCACTCTCTCTCTGGACCTCTCTCACTCTCTCTCTGGACCTCTCTCTGGACCTCTCTCTGGACCTCTCTCACTCTCTCTCTTGCTCTCCCTCACTCTACTGTACATGTTGTTTGTGAGGAGAAAATGAAAGAGAGAGAGAGAGAAAGAGAGAGAGAGAGAGAGGGGAGGGAGTGAGAGGAAGGGAGCGAGAGAGAGAGAGAGGGAAGGAGAGGGAGTGAGAGGAAGGGAGAGAGTGAGAGGAAGGGAGAGAGAGAGAAGGAGGGAGTGAGATGAAGGGAGAGAGAGAGCGAGTGAGAGGAAGGGAGAGAGAGAGAGGGAGGGAGTGAGAGGAAGGGAGAGAGAGAGGAGAGAGAGGAAGGGAGAGAGAGGGAGGGAGAGAGAGAGAGAGAGAGAGAGAGAGAGAGAGAGAGAGAGAGAGAGGGAGTGAGAGGAAGGGAGAGAGAGAGGGAGGGAGTGAGATGAAGGGAGAGAGAGAGAGAGAGAGCGAGTGAGAGGAAGGGAGAGAGAGAGGGAGTGAGAGAGAGGAAGGGAGAGAGAGGGGGAGTGAGAGGAAGGGAGAGAGAGAGAGAGAGAGAGGGAGGAGTGGAAGGGAGAGAGAGAGATAGAGAGAGAGAGGGAGAAGAATGGAAGAGAGAGAGAGAGAGAGAGAGAGAGAGAGAGAGAGAGAGAGAGAGGAGAGAGAGAGAGAGAGGAGAGGAGAGAGAGAGGAGAGAGAAGGGAGAGAGAGAGAGAGAGGGGAGAGAGAGAGAGAGAGAGAGAGAGAGAGAGAGAGAGAGAGAGAGAGAGAGAGAGAGAGAGAGAGAGAGAGAGAGAGAGAGGGAGAGAGAGAGAGAGAGAGAGAGAGAGAGAGAGAGAGAGAGAGAGAGAGAGAGAGAGAGAGAGAGAGAAGAGAGAGAGAGAGAGAGAGAGGAGAAGAAGGGAGAGAGAGAGAGAGAGAGGGAGGGAGAAGGGGAGAGAGAGAGAGAGAGGGAGAAGAAGGGGAGAGAGAGAGAGAGAGAGAGAGAGAAGAAGGGAGAGAGAGAGAGAGAGAGAGAGAGAGAGAGAGAGAGAGAGAGAGAGAGAGAGAGAGAGAGAGAGAGAGAGAGAGAGAGAGAGAGAGAGAGAGAGAGAGAGAAGAAGGGAGAGATAGAGGTATAATCCAGGGGTAGGGTACAGTATGACCCCAGGCTAAGCTGCCTGTCTGAGAGAGAATGTGGAAACAAACTCTCAGAGCCATGGTAAGGTAGTTCAGAGTTACGACAAAACCAATGTTTGGGTAATGGTGTACTGCTTATGGCACTCCTTTGGCCCGAAAAACCTTAACGGGGAACTTTTGGGGGGCAGCCTACATGAGACCATTGTGAAGTGCATTATCATATTAAATGACATCAGAAACCAAGTCAACAACTCCAATCCACCTGAACACTCAACATTTCAAAACAGCAGCCAATGACCCAACTAAGACAACACTCTTTGTTTAATACATTTAATAGTGCACGTGACTGTGATTAATCTGTACAGAAATAATATTAATAATACAAAATATAAAATACATTTCTAATTTCTGTAACTTAAGCGTAACATTTACAATAAAATAAACATGGTACAAAAAAAACATATCTGAGGTATAAATATATTTTTAAATTAAATGTCATTGTCATGCGTTACTCATATCTGACGGCATACAAATAATGTACACAAACGTTAAACAATACAACACAATGAAGGTGTACTTGGTTACTATTAGTCTTATACTTCATTTAAGGTAACAGACAGACAGACAGACAGACAGACAGACAGACAGACAGACAGACAGACAGACAGACAGACAGACAGACAGACAGACAGACAGACAGACAGACTTACAGAAAATAAACCTGCGCATGTAGATTATTTTTCCTTCTTTAAACCAGACAAACATTCCCTGCACTTTCTCCTCCTCTATTTACAGTAAAACCTGTAAAATCCCACACCTTTATAAAAGGACCTTCTCTTTTCTTTGTTTTCCATTAATTTCTTCTTTTCTATTTCTTTCCCCCCAGGTTTTTTTTCTCTGTGAAGCAGAAGACTACCCTGACTGCTCTTGTACATCGTACGACAAAAGTAACAACCTGAAGTGTTCCTTTCATCAACGTTTATCCTACAAATGGCGGCCATTTTGGAATCCTAGCCCTGTTGATTGTTGTGTATTCTCGGTGCTCTTTTAAGCAGTGGAATCAATCAAAAATGTTCTGTGACTGTCTGCTTTCTTTAAGCTTGGTCCATCAGAATCTAAGTCTCCATTTTAGTTTTGGTGGGCGATTTTAACCCTCTCAACCAATTGGTGTTCCAGCCACCATTTTGCTTCTGTTCCATCCTTTAAACCCACTCTATACTAGCTTTCCCTAATGCCATTTAACCAACTAGCAACTCACCATACCCCACTTATCAATACAAACTCAGATATTGCATATTTTCAATACATTCACACAACTGTTAGCCCATATTATCCATCCGTCCGTCGAAAAATACAGTATCTTCCTGAAAACTATGTCGTGGACATTGCCTCTGCTGTAACAGGATAAAAACACTTGTGCACGAGTACACGCGCGCGCACACACACACACACACACACACACACACACACACACACACACACACACACACACACACACACACACACACACACACACACACACACACAGAGAGAGAGAGAGGAAACAGGAAAAAGCAACATGAACAGATGCAGGATATAGTATATACACACTATATTGCAGCTGGGAGCCAGTGCATGAAATATGTCTAATTAATCAACCATTCATCACGCACACACACACACACACACACACACACACACACACACACACACACACACACACACACACACACACACACACACACACACACACACACACACACACACTAACCTTCTCTCTTCTCAGAAGCCCCCCTCCCCTATAGATTCTCTTTTTACTAATCCGTGACATCACATCCTGTGACGGTGATGTCACATCCTCTCTGTAAAGGTATTATGCTTGTTGGATGAGTGACACCATACTTCCATTTCAGACACATTTACTTTGGTTGTGCCGCCCGCAACGCACCACCTAGCACAAGAACCACAACACAACTCTGCAAGGCCGTTCCAGGCCTTGCAGGACCCCTCGGAGGCAGTAACCCCACCTGGTCGTTGATGACAGTCTACGGATGACCACAAAGTCTGTTCAAAGTCTCTCTGTCCAGGACACAAGGGTATGTCTGTCAAGAGCTTGAATCATGTCAATGAGTCAATGGGTTGTCCTCCCCCAGTCAACCCCAACCAGCATCAGGGCTGTAGTGAATTAGGGGCTGAGGTGGGGGTGGATAGAGAGTCTTTCGGTTTCCAGGGTGTCGCCCCTTCTTGTGACTTTGGTCTCCAAGTCAAGTGGAGCTGCCTGGCCTTCACTTATCCATCTGGGTGGTGAAGGACTGGCGTATCCGCACCACCTCACTGGCACACAGGTGTCCATACAGTTTATTGTACCACTCTGGGAACCGACCCCTGGAAACAGACAGAGAGGAGATGTTTTAGCATCAGACCAGAGTTACTTTGATTTAGAGAGGAGATGTTTTAGTATCAGACCAGAGTTACTTTGATTTAGAGAGGAGATGTTTTAGTATCAGACCAGAGTTACTTTGATTTAGAGAGGAGATGTTTTAGTATCAGACCAGAGTTACTTTGATTTAGAGAGATGTTTTAGTATCAGACCAGAGTTACTTTGATTTAGAGAGGAGATGTTTTAGCATCAGACCAGAGTTACTTTGATTTAGAGAGGAGATGTTTTAGTATCAGACCAGAGTTACTTTGATTTAGAGAGGAGATGTTTTAGTATCAGACCAGAGTTACTTTGATTTAGAGAGGAGATGTTTTAGTATCAGACCAGAGTTATGATTTAGAGAGGAGATGTTTTAGTATCAGACCAGAGTTACTTTGATTTAGAGAGATGTTTTAGTATCAGACCAGAGTTACTTTGATTTAGAGAGATGTTTTAGTATCAGACCAGAGTTACTTTGATTTAGAGAGGAGATGTTTTAGTATCAGACCAGAGTTACTTTGATTTAGAGAGGAGATGTTTTAGTATCAGACCAGAGTTACTTTGATTTAGAGAGGAGATGTTTTAGTATCAGACCAGAGTTACTTTGATTTAGAGAGGAGATGTTTTAGTATCAGACCAGAGTTACTTTGATTTAGAGAGATGTTTTAGTATCAGACCAGAGTTACTTTGATTTAGAGAGGAGATGTTTTAGTATCAGACCAGAGTTACTTTGATTTAGAGAGGAGATGTTTTAGTATCAGACCAGAGTTACTTTGATTTAGAGAGGAGATGTTTTAGTATCAGACCAGAGTTACTTTGATTTAGAGAGGAGATGATTTAGTATCAGACCAGAGTTACTTTGATTTAGAGAGGAGATCTTTTAGTATCAGACCAGAGTTACTTTGATTTAGAGAGGAGATGTTTTAGCATCAGACCAGAGTTACTTTGATTTAAAGCTCTCCTCTAGTTCCCTTGAACATTTTAGTTCAGAGTTGAGCATGTCTAGCCTTTATTCTGCTGTTTCTATTCTACTGGTTCTATTCTACTGGTTCTATTCTACTGGTTCTATCCTACTGGTTCTATTCTACTGGTTCTATTCTACTGGTTCTATCCTACTGGTTCTATCCTACTGGTTCTATTCTACTGGTTCTATTCTACTGGTTCTATCCTACTGGTTCTATCCTACTGTTTGTATTCTACTGGTTCTATTCTACTGGTTCTATTCTACTGGTTCTATTCTACTGGTTCTATCCTACTGGTTCTATCCTACTGTTTGTATTCTACTGGTTCTATCCTAATGTTTGTATTCTACTGGTTCTATCCTACTGGTTCTATTCTACTGTTTCTATCCTACTGTTTGTATTCTACTGGTTCTATCCTACTGTTTGTATTCTACTGGTTCTATTCTACTGGTTCTATCCTACTGGTTCTATCCTACTGGTTCTATCCTACTGTTTGTATTCTACTGGTTCTATCCTACTGGTTCTATCCTACTGGTTCTATCCTACTG